>NW_020955908.1:198213-483424 GCF_003031625.1 Empidonax traillii | reverse complement strand
CAGTTCTACCATAGCAGAACTCCTTCCCAGATTTTTGGTAATTCAGCAGAAACACCACCACTATCCTTAAATAAGAGAGAGTTTCTTACCAGCAAAGATGCCAGGAAGCAATGCAGGTTACAGTCTCAGCAAATTTTAGGACAAACTCCAATAAACTATTTCCTCCTCATGTGAGTAATTCTCTTGCATCTGCTTTGTTTTCTGGAACTTTGATCATTCTTCTGTTTTGGAATACATATGAATTTTAATTTTTTTTTCCCCATATTAATAAGAGTTTCAATCAACAGTTTTCTAAAGATTGCTTGATCTTTTTTTTTTTTTTTTCTTTCTTGCAGTCCCTTCTGTAGTCATAGCTCTATTTTTACCACCAGTATGTTTTGCCAGTTTTATATCCACAAGTCTAACCTTCTGTGTTGGAAGAACTTCATAGTCTGTCATTCATGTAAATAATAGTCTAATAGCTGGTCTGTTGAAATTATTTTTAGGGGGAGATTTGGCTTTCTCCAAAAACTGCTGTTGGCAGGGTTGATTCCTTAATGATGAATGTGGTTACTTACTGAATTTGCAGGTAATACACTTTGTCTCTTTATATTTTTTTGTCCCTCTCTGGCTAGTTTAGTAACTGTTTTGATTTAGTTTCCACTAAGTGGTAATTTATCTTGTCATTTTTCATTGTAAGGGTTCAGGAGCACATCTGTTGTGACATTTGTCCCTATAAAGAGAGTCAGTGAAGACAAGTGAATCCTTACATCACATTTTTGTGGTCTAAAAGACTCATTAAATATTAAGCCATTTCTGCCGATTTCAATTTGAACCAGATTCCAAGAGTAGTGAATGAAAATATAAATCTTTATCCTTCCTTTTTTTTTCTTTTTTTTCCCCCCTGTAATCAATTCAAGAATAGGAAAGCCCTACTGCTTATTACATCCTCTCCTCAGCAACAGTGGATTCCCTTTTTTCTGCGTTGCTTTTTATTGGTTAAGGTAAATTCAGAAAAAAGCATCTTCATTCGTCACCTTCAGTTTACTTGTAGGGAGAAATAAGCTCAATGTTACCTTGGCAAGTTTCCTCTTTCAGTAATGTAAATGTTTTTAGAAAACTGGTGCAAGCATCACATTCCTGAAACAATACCTTGGTGACAGACTCACTGTCACCAATACCCAGCCATTGCATTAAAGAAAACTTTTTGTTTCAAATCTAGACAACCAAAGAGGTTTTAGTTTTTAAGAAGCATTGCCTAATGGTTTCCATGCAGGAAAGTCTCAGCCCATCATCATGTCTTTTTTTTTTTTTTCTATTTTTCTATTTTTTATTTATCAGTACTTGAATAATCTGGTATTCTTAAACCCCTAAGGCAAGCTCTTTGACTTCCTCTGTCTGGCAGACGGGTTTTAGCCATGGATTGTTTCTTAAAATGTTTGTGCTGTCACACATCTCATATTTGTCTCAGCTGGAAAAACATTTTTGTAGAAAATCCCGTTTGCTGGCTGTCTCAAGGGTTTCAAAAGTGCTTGTACCTTTCATTTAGTCCAAAAAAAAATTTACATGCAGGTATTTTATATGGCTTTGGGGGACATCAAAGCTGAAGCTTAGCAAGTCAAGCCTCTTTTATGAATGGTGCTTTCTTGTCTGAATAGGAAGCTTGTTCCATTAGAATAGTCCAGAACCCTAAACATAAAGACACCTCACTTCCAAGAATTTTGCATGGGTTTCTCTCCAGATGAACTTTTAAATCATATTCTGAATTTTATTTGCAGCTTATTTAACATTCCTGTTCTTCACACATTTGAGGGTTTGTGTTTTTTTGGTGGTTATGTTTTTTAAGATTTCTAAATGAGCTTTATCTACTGCCAGCATCAAATATTTCTGGTTTTGGAAGTCAGTGCTTGTTTCTATTGTGTAACATTGATAGGGCCACTAGTGAGTCACTGAGGAAAAACCACCAAAATGTCCCAGTGAGGAGAACATATTAAAAATTGTGAAGGTCCCCCAACTCTATAGTGCTTATGATCTGAAATGTACTTTGCATTAGAACTTGTTCTACCTGTATTAATTATGCACAGTACTAGACACAAGCAGGATGCTTTCTAGCATGAAAGCTGGGCCTAAAATAACAGAAAAAGAGGACTAGGATTCAAAGGGCATGGGCTGAAGCAGATCTTGAGTGGAATTTTGCATGAAGCTTGAGAGCGTTTTTCTATCTCAGGAAAATGAAAGAACTTGATGTAAAGCAACTCTCAAAGGAGACCGTGCTGATTAAGGCCAGACTGTTCCCACCCTGTGAAGTAGCCACAGTCTGAATTCCCCTCTGCTGGCGAACTCCAACTTGGACTCTTCAGTCTCACCAAGGCCTGGGAATTGGAAATTCCTAACTCATCGTACAGTGGGAGCTGCAGCTGGGCTGCAAACCATCCAGGAGCTGCATGCACGTGGCAGCGGTCGATGGATGGGGCCCCCCCAATCCCTTCCTCCTCCCTGCCTGGAGAAGCCCTAAATAACTCCCAGTGTTCCAGGGCTGGCACCCCCTGGCACACATGTTAATGTCTCAAGATCATCTGAAGGTAATAAATTGATCAAGATCAAATATGAGCATGTCACTGCATTCCTGTCAGGATTAGCCAGCTATGAGTCACAGTCTTTAGACCAGGCTTTATCCTGGCTTTATACTGGCAGCAGGAAGACCAACTCTAACATAAAACCATCATAAGTAAAATCACTCTACACTCCCTGTTTCATGAGGGTTTTGGTTTTTAAATAATTTTTTACTGGTGGGTTGAACTTGTATACAGGATTTCATGCCATGTCACCATCCAAAAACTGACTTTATCGCATCGTGAAATTGCAGTTGAGAGTATTCAGCTTCTCTCGTAGGTTAGTTTTGAATAAGTCCAGGGGAAGGGGGAGATCATTCTTTGTGAAGAAGTGATGTGTAATATTTTACATTCTTACCTCCTCTAACCAAGAAAGATCCCTATTTATCCCAACTGCTGCAGTTAGAAAATAAACACATGGGTCTTAGGCAGAAAAACATCACTTAAATCCTCTTCCTCTCGTGGTTACATATGCACTGTTTTATCCCTTTCATATCCTCATGGATGTAAGAGTAATCCTATACACTTTTATACTAAAACAAAAAGGTTTTGGCAGTTTTTTACTGCAGTTGAAGTGTACTTTCAATTTAAAAAGCAGACCTTCACCTTAATTGTCTTTCCCTTGCTGTATTTCTCTTTATAGTCTTAAAAACTGTCTCTAGGTACAAGAAGATGTTAAGTGAGGGAGAGTCGAAGTTAAAACTTGGCAAGCGCTAAAACAAAGAATTTTTCCAAGGAAATGGAGGAGACAGGACAAATTAATTCCTTATGTAACTCCATTTACCTCAGTGCAGTTACGTGAAGTATGAATTTGGTACCTTGCACCTCTGTGGTCAGAAAAAAATTTCTGTGATCTCAACCGGCACAGTGTAAAATAATAATTTTTAAGAAACAAAATTGCAGTTTAAGTCTGGTAGAACTGCCTTTGTTATTTTTAGTCTATTAATGCAGTTGTAAAAGAACAATAGATCTGCAGAACAACAACAAAAAGGGCTTCATAAAAAGCTTAGTACACGATGATTTGTAGCTTAGCATCCTCAGTAACTTTTTTTTGTGGGCAAAGGGAATTCCTGACAGACTGCTCAGATGGGCAGGGACATTAAGGACAGAAAGGTCCAAAAGCTTCTCTCAGTTTGCTGCGTTGCAGCTTGAACTTTTTGCCTCCAGCCTCATTCTTCTCCTCTCCCTCAAGATCCTCCTGGCTCCACAGGGTGTGCAGGGGTCTCTGTGGCTTCTCTGTAGTGCTGAGTTTTCTAGATTTTTCTCCTCAGGCAGAAATTTTCAACCTCTTGGGACAGATAAAGGAGAGATGTTTGGCCTCCCCCATCATTTCATTTTATATTTTGAACTTGAATACGTTTAAATTTGAGATGCTTTAAAATCAGCCGTGTTCCCTGGGAGAGCCCAGCCTTCATGTGTCAGCCTTTAGTACTCAAGTAGAGTTGCAGGCGGAGACTATTTCCATTTTAAAACCTTGTTAGGAAACATCAACCCCTGCCTCTCCACCCCACTGCCAAATTCAGGAAATACTTTCAATATCAATGTTAAGATCTTTCAATACTGTAACATGAAAGTGTTCATATAATGTATTAGTGCAATGAAATTTAAGTCAATGGTCTGTCTCTTTTATCCTTCCCAACTTGCAACTATCAGTTTTAATACAGAGGAAAGTGTCTGTGTATACAAGCATATAAAAGATGTGAAAATACAAAAGCATTTATTGAAAACAGACAAAACCAGGAAGATGATAAAATAGCAGAAGGAAGTGGCCTCACATATAAAAACTTTTGCTTTGTATAGCAGAATTTATCAGTAAAAGCTCAGATTGGCAAATTGCCATGCTTCAGGCTAAACAAGGAATGCAGTGTAAAAAAAAACTTGACTTGGTGTACAAAAGCAGGAGACACATTTGAAAAAATAATGTCTTACAAAGTAATTCAATTAAATGTTTTTTGTTTCCTTGTTTAATGTGTATCTTTAAAAGTTTCATTCCATTTTGAAATAGCAGAAATCTCAGTTGCACAGATGCAAGCTCTCCTCTGAGGATGTCTGCATCAATCAGGTGGACGTAGG
Organism: Empidonax traillii; assembly: GCF_003031625.1. Classification (NCBI taxonomy): domain Eukaryota; kingdom Metazoa; phylum Chordata; class Aves; order Passeriformes; family Tyrannidae; genus Empidonax; species Empidonax traillii. Next base: position 478,760 of record NW_020955908.1, on the reverse strand, counting down.
AAATTCCCAAATACCCCAAATGAAATAAAGATAGTGGAGCTATATTATATATAACAGTGGAACTATTAAACCATGATTTATAAAAAAACCCACACATATTTAAAATATCTACTGCACAAAGCTGCTCAAGTAAATGTGGACTGCTGAGTATTTTCATACTGGATGAAGAATATGGGGGGTTTTTTTAAACAGAGTATCCATTTCTTTTTATGTTTGTGAGGAAAAATTGAAAGCATTAGGAAATAACAGTACATTTATGCCTGAAATAAAAGTGTTTGAAATGTGCTGTTGATTGAGAACACTTCAGAAGCAGGAGAGTGTGGGATCCTCAGTGCAGCTCCTGCACCTGCAGGGGTGTTCTCTGCCCAGTTCCTGCTGGAAGGGCTGTTCAGGAGCACTGAGCTCACTGCTGCTCTGCTGCTGCTCAGGGGAACACGGATAATTAGCACAGCTCCATTCTCATGACTGACAAAATCATGCCCTTCCTCTTTACTCTGGGAGGCTTTTCCAGGGCTCAGCATGGAGGGAAAGATTCCGAACGTGAAAAACGAGATGGCAGATAACTGCAATTAAAACAAACACATAATTTTTGCAAATCCTCATCACGTTCCCAAGATAAATACACTGCTTGAGTGCTAATTATATTCTTAAAGATTGTCTCATTGACAGTGAAAACCTTTTCATCTTGTTGACAAGAATGTTTATACCCTTCATACATTAAATCATTCCATGAAGTATTTTTAGGGGTTTGTTATATTTGAATCTGCAGTGTCCTAATTGCTTCGATGGAATTTCCAGATTTACTCTCTAAAAAAGTACAGTTGCCTGGCAGTTCTTTTTCTAGCTGCTGCTTTTTCCTAAAATGGTCTGGACTTCCTGCATAATTTGTACAAAGCTCTCCCTTCTATAAATGTCGTGTTTCTCTGCTTTAGTGAAGCTGATACACTGATATGAGTTAAAAAGGGAGAAACTCTTCTTCATATGTTTCAGCTGAAATAATAGAATGCTGTCTTGAAACTATTAGGAGATAATATTGGGTTATTAGATTATGAAACTGCAAGTAATGACAGATAAATGCAGATAAATCAGTCTTCTCAGAAATCTGAACTGCTAATCAGTTAAAGATGTTACTCCAGATTGATGACCACAGGCAACAGCAATGAGTAAAGCAGTATCTTCAGCACACTGGGATTGGGAAAGGTCCACTGTAAATGAAGAATAATACACCAGAAAGGAAAGGAGTGCTTCTGCCATGCTCAGTGCAGCACTTGGGGCTGCACACTTGGGGTGTGTTCCCGTTCTTTCTGCGAGACTTTGAATCATTTCTGGAAAGCCCTTAAGCAGAAATGTATTCATGATCTAAACAAGCAGCTATTAATGCATGTGTATGTTTGTATGTAAGTATACATGGTCATTCACATGCAGGCAGGAAAACTACAATTTTGTATTTTATGGTAATGAAATGGTCTTTTATGTCTAGATCACAATCTTAGAGGTGTGCTGAGAGCAGGATGAGCAGGAGACTGAATGCTGCTCCAGAGCTGGAGTGGTCATCATACCTTGCTTTCAGTGCAGTTTAGAAATGAGGCAAAGTCCACTCACAGTCAACAGCTGGTCAAGTAACGGGAACTCTTTGATTTCCTGACAGAGCCCTTAGTCAAAGTTTAGACACAAACTCCACCTGTGAGTTTAGAGCCTGGCTGCTCAAAACAATGTCTCCTCCCTTCTGCTGACAGTCACTAATCGTTTAACACTTCTGCCACACTTTAATAAAAGCCTGGTGATAACAGCAGCTTTTTAAAACGCCCTGTGACACTGTCCCTGAGTTACTGAATTCACTGTTAATTGGGCTGTCTCCTGGTGGAAGTGGAATTTGCAAGGAGATGCTATTACTGCTCTGCCAGTCTATGTGTCAGTCACAACACCCTTTAGAATAACTGGGAAAAACTGATTCTGGATTCTTCCATACAGGGACAAGAAATTATTACAACCTCACAATGTTTGTCAGATTAATGTGAAAGCAGAATTTATTGTTATTTAAACTGTGATGATAAAACATGCTCTGAAAATACTTTTTATACCATTTCTTCTAACAGCCTGATTTCTTGTAAGGACTTTCTGATTAATTTGGTGTGACTTCATTAACTCACCATTTCAAGAAGATAGTACAATATATTCTCTGGATCATTAGTAGTAGATAAAAATATTAAAATGTCTGTTTCTTTAACTGCAGCACCAACATCAAGCAAAGCAATATGAGAGCCAGCATATCACAAGTGAACAATGTGTAGTTGAGAAAGAAAACAATTAGAATTTAATAAGCCAGGAAATAAAAAAGTCACACTTCCTTTGCATAGAAAGCTGTAATAACCTTGTTAACAATTACTTTGTGCAGTTCACGTGAGAATATCTAAGATTAAAAACCAATAGTGAGTAAAGCTGGGTAAAAATTCATAACAAAAGCTGTTATTGATTTAATCATTCAAGTAAAGTACCAAATGTAACTATTTTATGAACTGGAATTCCTAGGAGTTTTCTCTTAGAAGACCATCCATATGCTTTAACTCGAGATGTGTATTTGATTTTTATAGTTTTCAGTTGCTCAATGTTGACTCTTTTTCTTCAAAATAAGACACCTAATAATAATTTTTCTGCCAGGAGCACAGAATTTGGGAAGTATGCAATGAATTTCAAAGCACTTGGGGAACATGATATTGTCTCTATGTGAATGGCTGGGAAGGTTCACTGTGAGTGGGCCTGCACTTCTAACCTGGCCTAAATTTAATGGTATTCCCATAAAACCCCCGAGTCCAGCCCTTGGAGTTTGGCTCCCACAGGCAGATCCTGGGCTGCAGAGCCCAGATTGAAGTCCACAAGGCCAGACATCAGGACTGATCTTGTCTGATTGGATTACAGGATTGAAGCTGTGATTTGTCCTTCTGAAACCACTTTAAGTTACTTAAACAGATAAATCCTACTATCACGATTCTTTTCTTATTGATTACACTTTCTGAAATGCAAAATAAAAACAAACCCAAAGCCCCAACCCAGTCTTGCTTGCCTTCTCCATGTAGTTCTGCATTATCATAAGGTGCATCTAGGGCTGGAAGTACCACAGAAATACCTGGAGGGGTAATAGTACAGTGTCATTTTCCTTTTCCATAGAAAGGGTGTCAAATACTTGTGCTTTTTTATTTCCTCTGAGGCCATTTCCAGCCCTTATTTAACTCCACCCTCTCTGTGTGATTTGAGCTGTTTGACAGAGTTCCTGTTACAAAGGAAAATCAGATCATATCTAGGTTGCCTCCTGCCTCAAGTTTAATTCATATCTTCTCATCTCATGCTTCTGGCAAGATGACCTATCAAATGAAACCAAGAATATGTTCAAAGCACCTTTTTTTTTCTTGATTGGTCTTTTTTATTAATCTCCCTGAGTTTATTCCTTCCCTCTCAGGTTTCTGTGTTAGGCTGGGAGGAGTCATCTCGTGTATCACATTATCTGTCACAGCTGGAATATCTGCCAGGAGGCTGAAGTGCCCTCACAGGCAGATCAGCTGCTGAGTGTAACAAGCACACGTGAGTAAAAAAAGATTTACCAGACATATTTTCACTTATAAAAGCATTATTTTATAGTAACTATAGCCGTATACAAAATGGAATCCAACCTTTGGGTAATGCTGTTTCAGTAGGGGCCTTCAGAAAAAAAACACTTTCTATGTGACAGGAGAGAAACTGCTCAGAAATCCATTCAGGAACAGCTACAATTCCTTATGGATGCTTTATGAAAATACATTAGAATTGACTGTAAATTGAGGAAGTAGCTTGATGAACTGACTGTAACAAAACATCCAGTGATGGAAGGCTCTACAGACTCCTGCTTGCTAGCATTGGCAGGAGGTTTAGCTAAATGGAAGGAAATCAGAAGATACAGTTATCAACTGCAAACCAGTTATTATAAACCAGAAAGAAAATGTGAGGAAGAGCTCCGAAAATGATGATTGACAGTGACAACACAGAGCAGACAGCTTTTATTTTAAGCAACAGATTGTTGGGAACACAGCACCGGATATCAAAGTGAAGGGCTCGAAACCTGCAACAGCCTGTACAGATGTTCTCACTCAGAAAGCAGCTAGAGGGAACAGAACATAAAAAAGGCTGCCCAACTTCAAAAAAAAGGTTTGAATTTTCATTCTGTTTTGACAAGTTTTTGTGGGAGTCTGTGGTTTTCAGCGTTACAGAAAATCCAGCGTTACAAACCTGAGCTAAAGTGACAGAGACCTGAAGGTGTCCAGGCAAGCTCTTAAGAAGGTGCTAATACAGTATCATATTTTTTGTTGTTTTAACCTTAAATGCTTTTAGATTGAAGGAGGGGAGCAAAGACCAGAAATTGGAAATGTTGTAACTGTTCTGACTCTGGAGCAGGTCAGACGTGCTTGCAGGCACCATGAAATACTTGGAATGCAAGGCTCAGATTTGAGAGGAGATTTAGGAATCTCTGCTGTAGAAAAGGGGTTTTTTTTATGAGACAAAGCAAGACAGGATTACTGAGCTCAGGAGGGTTATTTGTGAATAACTTCCAGCTAAAGTGATTAAGGGCTTCAGCCACTAGTCCCAGAAAAAAGAAACAGAGCATCAAAAACATCCTGCTTGTCATTGCTGCTGGCTTTTTGTTCAGTGAGCAAGAGGTCTGTGTTGGTTTTGGTCCTTTGCCCTTGGGGACGCTTTTAACAAAGCATAAGACTTGAAAGAATTCCAAAATGTGTTTGTTTTTTTTTCCTTTTCTTTGAACTACGAGGTTAAAGATAAATAAAAGAGTATTTTGATATGTGTAAAAAATACTTGTGATAACAAATAGACAAAGCACTTCCTAAAGCTCAAGACATACAACTTGCTTTTTACAAACACACCACAGTTCCTGATACCAATATTTTCTTTTTTAATGGAAGGTGAAGCACTCCATTCACTTTTAAACTATCATCTGCTTTAAGAAACATGAATTTCTTCAGCAGAATCTTTGGTGTTTGTGTTTGGTTTGAGGTTTGGTTTAATTTTAAGCTGCTGTGATACCCGCCAGAAAAAAAAGCAAGAGCTAAGAAACACACTGAAGAGTTAAATGCTCTGATAAATAAGAATTGCTAAAAGATTCCTCTGGCAGGGAGGAAATTTGGGCTCCTGAACAGATGAGTCGCTCTTACAGAATTTTACAGTCTGAGATGAAAAAAGGGACTACCACAAAGCCACCAACTTGAATGGGACTTCAAAACACTTCAAATCCTAACAGGAAGAGATTTGGAGATGCACACGGTACCATGTCTGTTCTGAGCTTGCAGAAGTATTCTGAGTTCCTTGACGTGCCCCATTGCAGGAATTGTACCCATTTATATAAATATATACAGAACTACCAATAAACCATCCAAAATTGAGGACAACACGAGTAGTTAAGGCTGTGTCACTGTCACAGTGGGGTGGCTGGGACATTGTGGGCAGCCAGAGAGGTTACAATCTACTACTGCAGTATCTCCCACGTGGATTCCAGAAGGGATGAGGAGCCCACAGTGAAGTGCAGGGAGCAGTGACAGCACCTGCTTAACCACGGAGGTGTAACCACATGCCAGAACTTACAGATCTTATTAGAATGTGAATACTTTATTCAGCAGAAACAAGAGCTCTGACATTCCTGTTAATGCTAAGGTGGTTCTAACCATGCAGAGAAGCATCCAGCAACATCATCCTGGATAATGCAGGAGAGTTTCTGTGGCTGTTTTACATATTTAGCATGGTTTGCTTTCCCCTTCTACAATGAAACTGCTGCAAGATTGGATCTAGTTAGTTGGGAAATACCTTGGAATTACATTGAAAGTAGCTGTGTTGAGGTGTGTCACTAAAAAAAAGTGTGTAAAAAGAATGACTGTAAATGAATACTGGTGGCTGACATCATTAAGCTCACCTAGGGCTCAAATACCAAATTTCCAAGGCCAAGCATAAGGCATTGAGCCCTTTTATTCTCCCAAAGGTTTTTTTTTGTTTCTGCAAACTCACATCTCCTGGATTGTATCTCTGAAAAAGCCTCTCACTGACTTTATACTGTCAGAAAAAGTCTCCTTAAGTACATCTGTACAATTTATACCGTGAAAAACTGGAACAAGAAGCACCAAAACCATCTCCTGTTGAGCACAGACAAAAGATCGTTTTAAAAAAAAAAGACCTTTATTTCTGTTTTTAAATAGCTTGACAAAAACCCATCCACTGGTACTCGGAGTTCAGCTGTAAACAGTTACAACACACAACCACTGGGTATCGGATTTTGTACACGGACCTATTTGCAGTGACAATCCGCAAGACAAGTCAAAACCTGAAATGTGCTGTGCTAAGAGAAACCAGCGCTGCGACTGGAAATACCGAACACACTGATGTGGAACTCCCTCCTGTGGTGTGAGCGAGCAGCAGCTCCTGGCAGCTCACACAGCACTCTGTGTCCCTCAAGAAGTCTGGAGTCACCACTTCAGGTTTGGAGTTTGCTGTGGAAACTCCTCTCACAAGTTCCAAGTGTCACGATAAACTTCTAAAATACATCCAAAGCTGTAAACATCTTTCCTCTGGAACAAACAAGAGCGGTTTGTGCCAGCCTTCTCCTCCTCCCACGTTGCAATAAAGCAAAATAAAAAGGGCCAAAGAGCGAGGCCAGAGACTAAAATTGTTCTGCAGGGATAACATCACAGTTAGCATTTCAAATGAGTGTTAGTCACCAGCAGGCAGCAGAGCCCATTTTGGAGAAAGTTCATGGAACACTCAACTTCAGGTGATGAATCGGGCACTAAGCATTACATTTCCTGCTTTTAAGAACAAAAGCTTACATCACATCAAGCTGTTCTTCTTGACAGCAGCTAAAACTGCCTACAGAGAGAAAATGAAATACTGATACCTTCGCAAGTTTGAGTTTTGACCATTTTTGCTATCAGATTTTTACACATTTTCCGTGAAGAGGCAAGAAAAGAAACGTGCAAAACAGCCTACAAATGTATTGAGAAATGAAAAAGATCTTTTCAAGGCAGGTTTTCTTTCTGGAAGTCCCTCTGGTCATTTCTAGAGTCTTTTAACTTTTAAATTTATTTCATCACTAACAATGAAATAACCGTCTTGGTCTGAATCTTGTATCACCAATTCCAGGAGGACTAAGATAATTGAGATTAATTCCAAAGTACACACCAATAGGATTTGCTTAGTGCAGGCTGGTAAAGGGTACCATTATTTCAGCACTTTTGTATTATTCTAGTTTTCACACTGTCAGCAGCTTGATATCTGTGAGCTTGTATTGAAGTATGTGAATTGATCATAAATATCATTATTTTCCTAGGCAACATTTCATTTATTTGAAAGTTCTATTGAATGCAGCTCTTCCTTGAGGATTAGAGGCTCTGTAGTCTAGAGATGTTTTTCCCCCCATTTATTGACTGTGCATCACAGAAACAAAGTGTCAGAACACATTCTGTGCACTCAGGAAAAAAAACTATTCGCATGAATGTACCCTTAATTTTTTGAAAAGTTAGTTTTAAGTTCTGACCTATATTTCATAAGCCCCAAATTCTAGCTGCAATTCTCAGCTGACAGAAGTACCACAAATTCAAATTAAATATTGGATTTTAATTAAAACAGCTGTTTTGAAGGGGAAAAAAGCAGCAATGTCATATTGGCTACCTGTTGCTCTGCCAGATATACCTTTTGTCTTACACCCTAATGACAGACTATGTGCTCTTACATCTCTGCATGGTTTCTGTCAATTTGTTATGCATAAATAATTACAGAGCAGTGTTTCTGAAGTGGAATAAAATATCAGCATGTGCTTAGGCTGAGAAGTTACAGGGAGGGAAATGCATGTAAGACCGGGCCATAAAAACAAAAGGAACAACTTGACAGAAAGAGTATACATTAGGAGAGTGTGTCCAGGCTTGCTTCTTCCAAAGATTAAATGTGGATACCTGGAAGAAGGGACACGGGAGGAGAAAAGGAGAAGGGAAAAGCAAACTTTGGCCAAGTTTCAGAAAGTGCAGTCTTTACAGTCCTAAAAATAATAAAAAAAAACCAAACAACCAAAAAAAACCACAAACCAAACAACAAAACACCAAACCCCGAACAACAAAAGCAAACCTGACACTGAAAAAGCAAACAGCTAAAAAATGTCTACAGCTAAAACTGTCTCCTGGTGCAGGGGGATGCCCAGGATTGCACCAGATCACACTGAGAATACACCACCATCCCTGCTGCAGCACTGAAATGGCAGCAAGGAAACAAGCATTTGCAGAAGCATTCCAGCATCTCACTATGGTAAAACACTTTTTATCTACATGCAGAGCTCTGCGCACGCACATTTAAAAGGATATTTTCTTTTCAAAGCAGTACACCATATAGTAAATTTTCACTCAAGTGTGACTACCAGGCAGTTCTCTAAATGCTGAGTATTTTCTTACTTGTTTTCTAATGGCAGAAATAGAACTCTTTGCTATGTAATGCAGGAAGGACCTGGAGCACAAGTTGTTTAGTAGAGCCCTGATGTTTTGCTTCAAAATAACTCTCTGCAGAGCAAGATGAGAGGGAAATGTGGAAATACGAAGGCAACTGCCGGTTCAGTATAAAGATCCCTTACCCCCCAGGAAGGATGTTATTGTTCTGTACTGTAATAATCATCCAGGACAGTCTCAGTCCTGACAGTACATCAGCTCAGAAAAGCTTTCCACATCGTCCTGAAGCCATGAAGCTCCACACAAACTGGTTCTTAGCCCAGATACCTTCCATCTCTGGAGATGAGTTCATGTCAGAACATCTGCAGGAAGAGAACAGTGGCCTCAGCCACACAGGGTTGGATGTATCTCTAGTGTCAAAGGATGGATGCCATCCCTCAGGTTCCCTCTTCTCCCTCCAGACAGGAAAAGCCATTTAAACATTGTCACCATCAGGCAGACAGTTCTGTTAGTGCAAGAACAGCTCTCACTCCATGGCCTCCCCAGGCTTAAAGTGCAGTATATGACATGAGATTTCAACAAACCAAACTATCCTTTATTTGAATTTCAGAAGGAATGTTCAAGTTAAAGTTACCTTTTAGGTTTTAAGCAATAAAATCCAAGGCAAGGTACATAAACTATCTTAAAATGGATTAAATCCACTCACTTAAAACGTTTTTTTTTTATATATATCTTATGTTCAATATACATATAATACACAACAGAAATGCAGTATTTCAGTTAGCTGTATTGGAGTTGAAATGATCCTGTAATAGCTGATTAAAGGCCACACACTCAAAGAGGACTTTGCTTAAAATAGGACTGTATTAGCTGGACTGTGATGTGTAACACAGTTCAACATTCTGAATTCCCCTCCTGCACAGGTTTGTCATCAATTAAGAGAAAACCCTTAGCACCCTGTACACACATTTAAATTCTAATTTACTGTTAGTGTCTCTCATGTTTCATTTTTGCCCCCTTTAAAATCGCCATGAAGAACAGGTGCATTAAAAACTGGATTAATGCTCTTACGCCTTCAGCTACTCCTCCTGCCTGTTAACCTGACAGTATCACCCCAAAGTCTTTGCACACAACTGTGATTCCCAAAAAAGCAGTTCCCAACTGACACAGCAGAGAAGCTTCCAGGCCAAACCATTCAGCTGAACAAACAAAGTCTCAAGTAACAACTGCAGGTACAACTGTGCCAACTGATCCTTTGCACAGGAGGTTCAAGCACTCAGGGTTTGGGTGCAGGGCTGTGTTTATTTTATGCTCAGCTTCCTAAGAAAAGGCTCACCACACAGGCAAAGAAAGGTCTGTACCTGTGGAGGTGGTTAGAGAGGTTCAGCTGGAGTTGCACAGCACTGTCTTTAGCAATTAAACAGGCCCCAGCCCCTCCCCACCTTCAGTCCTCTGCCCTCAGCTCTGCCAAGGGAGGTTTTTTGGGTCAAAATGTAGGTAGACAGCAACTTAACACCATAACTCAGAGAAGCCACAGACTTCTGGAGTAGTGTCTTGGTTTCTGGGGTTTCAGATCCACATCACTTCGGGAATCATTAATCCCACCACAAAACCACGTGTTAACATAGTAACACCACTGCAGGGCTGATAAATTGCAGCAGTGGAGATGTGGGTGAATGGCTGGATGAAGTGGGAACTGTTGCTGTCAAAACAGTTACTTACAATATATAATCCAACATTATTTTAAGGTTTTCAGTCACTTCATGACAGGTCAAAAGCCTAGAAGTTAAACAATTCTTAAAATACACACCAGGGAAAGAGTGATTTTCTAAATTAAAGTAAAATGGCTTTTCATCTCTTCTAGCATCCAGAAGAAACAATCAGCCAATGGAGATAATAAAACCACAGCATATCATTCAACATAAAAAGTAATATATCTTACTTTCAGCACTCAAATGAGATTAAAAAAATCCAGCATTTTTCCCCATAACACTTATAAACCATCATTTCATCTCTGTAACCAAGGCCTTCTCCACACAAGTGTGCTGACACCCCAGTAATCATCACATGGAAACTCTACTGGCTTTCCAGGTAAATTCAGTTCAAACTTAATGCATCATCACTTACTCTCTTTCCAAATGACGCAAGACAGCTGGCAAAAAGGATTCCTGGTGTGGGAATCCCTGGCATGGCTTTACTCCACATCCAATCCTCACTTTTATCTCAGTGAAGGGGAAGCTAAAAATGCATCCCAACTCCCACCTCCCTCTGTCGGTGAGCCCCCAGAGCACACTAAGCCCATCTGCAGCAACCCCTCGTTGAGAATTTTGGACACAGACTTAAAACTTTGACCTGCTGCACAGTGAGTTCCTCCACTAGGGTGCCAACAGGAGCCTATTCCTCAAAATCCTTATTCCCAAGCAGCTCTATGGATTCCAACACTCTTGCCCCATTCTTTGCCAAACCACATTATCAGAAGTGTCCCCCAAAGCCAAAGTCAACAGGCCCAGAAATTATTACTGTGCAATCACTTTCTCAAGGAAACGAAACATTCTCTCTTGTAGTGCCATAAAGCTCATGAGATATTGTTTAATTAGAGCAGCACCACCCTTGGAAAGGAGCACTGTTGAGAATTAGGCTGCATTGAAGACCACCCTCCCAACAGTTTTCCAGTTCAAAGTGTTTTAAGGACTGATGTATCAGTCACTGCTGGATTCAGAGCGAGAATTCAATTCTGCAAGAAACAGTTTCACTGGAAATGGCTGTAAATAGCAGTAGCCACAACGCTGCACTAATACAAACCCTAAAGAAGACAAAGGATCTGTGCTAATCAGACTGGGTTCTAGTTTAGTGTTAACAACAGACCAGCAAAGTCCCAAAGAGTCTGGAGATTATGAAGTTCTCTCCACACGGATGCAGATATTCCTTACAAAAAAAGAAGTCCCTATTCTCCCAACAGCCAGTTTTACTAGCAATTACACAAGTATAATTTTTTACTTTAGCTATCTACTTCTCACTAAAACCTGAACTGTGACCTTTTCTCTGTTATTTAGTTAAATTTCTGTTAAAAAAAGTTGTTAATAAAATCTCAGTACTTCACCCTCACTACTACACACCAGAGACCTGCTAGTGCAAAAGCTAGCACAGAAATGACCAGCTGTATGATGGGGAAATTCTTAGCCACATATTGTATAATCAAAAGCATTTGCTCGTATCCAAGTGTTTGCTCTGAGGATACAAGGGTTAAGTAACAAAGAAAGAACCATGGTTTTTGGTTGTTTAGGAGTCCCATAGCATATGAGTCGTTCAGGGAGGCAGCTGGAATACACCAGGGATCAGGAAGTCCACCAAGCTCCAACGCTTTCAAAAATGCAGACTGCACTTTATTCTCTTTGCTGCTGCTCGTTCCTAATCCCAGAAACCACGGGGTTTTGTTACACTGCAAATGTCCCAGCCAGAACTGTGCAAAACATACAAAGTTGTCTCCTGGACAGCAGGAGCTGAAGTCTCCAGAAAGGCTCCAAGCTTTCTCCAGCCAGCCCCTTACTGAAATACCAGCAATGCAGTGAGAAACCAGATCAGGACCGTCTTTGCCAGAAGAAAAATGCAGATGAAATGAATCCTTCCAAGGAGCAGCTGCACTTGAGTTCATCCCTGCTGATTCACTGAAACTCAGAGGCATTTCCTTGCCAACAGGAGGCAGAGGTATAGTACTGAAGAGAGAACAATTCCTCGTGTTAAATAATTCTTGTAAACTGCTACTCTGATTTTGAGAGCTGTCCAACACGGAATGCACGTGTGTCAGGTGAGCTGCTGCCTTGGGATGAGCTGGGCCATCGTCACATACTGGGTTCTGGGTTAAATCTTCTTTCTTCATAGTCCTGGAGCACGTGAGCACAGCTCTGATGCTTTCACAACAGGCTGGACTGGGAGGAGTGTGACAGATTGTAGTTGCAGCAAACAGTGCAAGCAGCACACCAAGTCACCAATCAGTGGATCTCAATATGGACCTAAAGAGAAAGAGTGCAGGAAGTTATTACACTGATATCCCAGTTCACTGGTGCCTCATATACAGACCAAAAAAAAAATTTTAAAAATCTTTAACATAAAAAAAAGAATAACCCAGCTACAGAAGGTAACAGTTGTCCAAACAGATGTCCAAACAGACAAGTCTCCCTACAAGCTGCTTGAACACATCCAGAGGGGTGGGAAGCATACCCGAAAACCAGCTTCCTCCTGTAGTTTCAGTTTAATCTGCTACAAATTCTCTTTTGTTGACAGGCGTGAAAGTGAGTCAGCAAAGGAGAGCCAGAGATCCGCTGTGTAACGGCACCGTTTCCCTTATCCAACAGGAACGCAGGCTGGGGCAGATTAGAAACTTAACACTGAAGGTAAATAGTGAAGTAATCCTTCTGTAAACAGAAGTGCAAGCTGAAATCAGAGCCTTAACACTGGACCATGCACAGCTTCCCAAGGGAACTGGTCAGTCCGGCTGCACCAGCAGGATCAGCTGCAGTGGATTCAAAGGACAGGCTGATGTTGTTCCAAGGGAACTGTTATGTGCCAACACTGATAACAAGCAAAGGCACGTTTTTTCAGCTACCAGGGTTACTAAGCTGCAGGTACAACTCCTGGCCACGTGGCTCATTTTCAAGGTTCAGAACTGTAGAACGAATCCCAAAAACAAGAGATGTCACATTTTGACCTCCTCCCATTTTAGCTCAACTTTTACAAGTCACAAACTGCAACCAGACTTGTCTCTGAGCACTCGGCCACTGGCCAGATGTCAAAACTTTCATTACAGCTGTTTACCAGGAGAAAATGCCCAAGCCTTGGCTAGAACAGATGTTTGTTGTGACAGTCCACAGCTTGCTACTGTTGCCAGCTAAGTCAAAAGTAAAGCTTTCATTTTATCATAAAAACAACGAAACTTAAACCCTACAACAGGTCAAAGCTGGTTTAGGGAGTTCAACGTTTTGCAGAAGCAGCAGAGATGCAAATTAAATATTAACTGTTTTTTCTATGTAATGACACTGGTATTAAAACTCCTTCTGATTTTCTCTGCTGCAACTGCCTTGATTAACAAAAAAAAAAAAAAAAAAAAAACACAAAAAACCCCACCAAACCAAACAACAACCCAACAAACTGATGAAGGAAATTGTTTCCTTTGCTCCTTAAAATGTGCACATATCCACAATTTATTGCCTGTCTTTGAGTTAACTCGGCTCAGGAACACGAATAAACCTGAGAAAGCAGAGAGCGAGCAGCACAGCGGGGCCACTCGCACCTGGGCACGGGCAAGGGCGAATCTCCCCCAGGGCTGCATCCAAGCGACATCCCCGGGGGACACCGGGTAGGGCAACAGCCCCAGGGCGGGCACAACGGGACCCGCCCGGCCGCGCCCCGCCCTCACCGGGAGAGCCGCAGCGGCCGCGGGCCCCGCCGTGACCCCCGGACGCCCCCCGGGCCGGGCCGGGCCGGCCCCGCCGCCCACCTGCAGCCGCACGTTGAGCATCATGGAGGCGACGATGTAGAGGTAGGGGAAGTTGATGCGGAGCTTCCAGGCCAGGTCGAAGAAGATGAGGAGGGTCCTGGTGAGCCCCTTGCAGAAGACGCCGTAGGAGCGGGCGGCGGCCGACTGGGAGAGCCTGGCGGCGAGGGCGGACAGCGCCGCCGCCATACACCCGCCCCGCCCGCCGGGCCCGCGCCCGGCCCCGCCGCCGCCTCCGCCGCGCGTGCGCACGGCCGGCCGGACAGGGGCTGAGGCGGCGCCCGGCACCGCCCGCCGCGCGTGCGCGGGGCGGGGCCGCGCTGAGGGAGGGGCCGCGCTGAGGGCGGGCACGGGAGCCGTTGGAGCGGGGCGGGGCGGGGCGGGGCGGGGGCGGCGGCGCTCGCGTTCTGCTGCCTGCCCTCTGTTAAACCGCCCTCACGTTCTACTGCCCATCCTCCTGTTAAACCGCCCTCCTGTTCTACCGCCCGCCTCCACATCCTGCCGCCCGTATGTTCCCCCGCCCTCACGTTCCCCAACGTAAAGGATCAACGATGATACCGCAAGGATCATCGATTCCAACGGGACGCCCCAAGAATTCCACCGCGTGCCTGAGAGCGTTGCCCACACGCTCCTTGAGCTGTGTCAGGTTTGGTGCTGTGCCCGCTGCCCCGGGGAGGCTGTTCCAGGGCCCAGCCACCCTCTAGGGGAAGAACCTTTTCCTGATATCCAGCCTAATATCCTTCCCCTGAGTTCCCTTTATTCAAACCATTCCCGTTGAGCCATTCCCTGAGGGCATGGTCCATCCAGGTGTGTGCTCCAGCCTGCTCAGTGACACCTGCACGGGCTATCGATGTCATGGACTGGTTTGGGTTGGAAGGGACCTTAAAAATCATCCTGTTCCAAACTCCTTCCGTGGGCAGGGACAGCTTCCACTATCCCAGGTTGCTCCAAGCCCCAGCCAACCTGGCCTTGGACACTTGCAGGGATGGGGCAGCCACAGCTTCTCTGGGCAACCTGTACCAAGGGCCTCCTCACCCACACAGGGAAGAATTTTTTCTTAATATCTAATCTAAACTTGACCTTTTTCAGTGTGAAATGATGACAATGGTTTCTGGGTTTCAGTCTGGGTTTTTTAATAATTTTTTTATAATTTTAGGTGATCAATTCTATGGGCTATCCACTGTCACGAGGAAATACTTCCTATGCTTTTCAAGCCAATACTTGGGTTACTTAATTAATTTAGAATACACTGTTCAAGTCCAGGTTCCACATAAGATTTCCAAAATATTTTGCAAATGTTTCCCAGGAAGGTGGGTTTATCTTTGAGATAAATTAACATCACGACACTTTGCAATTCAGCGAAAATGCCCTAAAAGATGAACAGATGGCCAATACCATTTATTAACGTAGCCCTTTTTTCTCCCTAGAACTGCTTTTTACATTTTTCATTCAATCAACTTTCAATAACTAAAATGAAACATAAAAATCAATACATTGCTTTAAACTCCTTATAAAATATTATTGTATTACCACAGAATCAAGCTGGTGCACAGAGAAAGAATAATTCCAGAATGGGACATTTAACAGCTCTCCATGATTAAATTGGAATGCAATGTGATACACAAAGGTTAAATCAGGAAGCTGATTAACATTTACATGTATCAGTAGATATCTGCCAGAATCTCATTAGTTCTGGGTCTTGTTGCACATTGAAACAGATGTGACACAGTATCAATTTTCAAATCTTGATTAAAAGTAAATTAGTTTCCACACTAAAATAGGCAATATAATTACTAAATTAGGTTATAATAACAATTTAGCATCGCTATTTATTTTAATCTAATTATTTAATTAAATAGTGAAATTGGTAAAACACTCTTTAGCTTTTCCAACAAAGAAAGTGACAGATAACGCAATTGAACACCAGTTGAAGAGATTCGCCAGATTTTGTCACACCAAGATTTGGAAATTAGCTAATTATTCTGACAGTGAAACTAAACCTCAAAGGCATCCCACACTTCCTCGTTTGATTTCAGCTCTGTCATGGTGGTAAAATCATTTTCAGTTCAGCTAGAACACTGATTACTTTAATATGCAGAAGTTCAAAACTGTTGACATGCAGTTTGCGGCTGATGGCTGCAGAGATCTTTTCCAGCACTTTAATGCCATCATCCCCTTTTTGCTTCCTAAGCCTGACTTGTCTTTCTCTGTTGCATCACAGAACATCCTTATCTTTTCTAGTCTGTTCATGTCTTATTTCATTTTACCTAAAATTTCTTCTCAGGTATTCAAATATTCATTCCTCTATTCAAAATAAAAAATGTTGTGAGTCAAAGGGCTGGACAGTTGAAGGCAGTAAAACAAGAAATACCAAATGGGCTTATGTAATAGCTGAACCTTTATCATTTTTCTTGATATTTTAAGGCTCATTTCTGTGAAATGTTTGATATCAAGATAGGTAGAAGTTGGGGGGAACTTGCAGCTTACACATCTGTGTACTTCAGCACTGCCTCACCTCCGGGCATGATGTGCTGCCTACAGTTATAAAAGGCTTGTTCCCATATTTCTGCTGAGGGAGTTACAGTGATAAAAAAATTGAAGCGACACAGAGAAGTCTCAGGTCCTTGTTTATAAACATATAATGATGTCTCTATTCCAGAAAGCTCCCAGCCATATACAGGGATTACTGTATGTACTCCCACTGCCTGCAACAACAGATCTCACTGTATTAAGCACTGTCTGTTCCTGCTTGCTAAACCTGAGGGCAGACATCAGTGAATGCAAAGCCTTATGTGGGTTTTATAACTGAAAGTCTTGACAGAAGAGATATTTATCAGAAGCTACCTAAAGAAAATACAGCACTTGTTTCTGTTGAATACTCACACCAGCCAAGTCATCTGGGTGAGTATCACATGAATGGGGTGCATTGGTTTTACGCTGCTGTATTATTAATGTACAGATTTACATACTAGGATTTTATTTTCATGCTCTTTTCATCTGAACTCTCTGATGCAGCAAATGCTGACATTTAAAAGTTGTGGTTCCTTTTTTATTGCTGGCTTTGGTTCCTCTAGAGCAGACTGACTGCTATATTTGAACAGTGTACATATCACATGCGAGTACAGGCTTTTTTTCAACACTCAGGAAACCAATCATGCCAAAAAATGTCTGCCTGGAATATCTAGAAATTACAGGCTATTACTCGTGGATTAGAGTATTCTCTAACATTAATTTTGTGTCACAATGTGTGTCACAATACCCCCCAGCTTCAGTGAAGATACTCCAAATTTCCTCCACAGCAACAGCGTCTCTTTCCTAATTAAAAATCTGTGCTCTATTAGCTTGGCAAAGAGACGTCAACCAAAGAATTCAAAGATTGTTAAGAAAAAACTTGGAATCTCAGGCAACCGTTGGTAGCTACTGCCCAAACAGCTTGGAAATGTACTCTGTCCTGGTTTAAAAGTGGGAGGGCAGAGGGGCTCAGTGAGTGACAGGCCACAAAGGCAGATAACACCACAGGTGGAAAGAGAGTCCAGTGAGGAATTTTGGATGCCTAGTGCTGTCTAGAATTAAGATTCCTTTCTACCAACTACTGTGTCCCTAATACTGCACCATTGAACACCCAGCTTTTGCCACCAACTCAAACTAGGATCAAGATTTAAGGACCATTTTTAAATAAAGTTATGTCAGACATTTTAGAGATGAAAAAAACATCTGGGGAAAGTTTTTCTCCAGTAAGATAAGTCTCTCCTTGGGTGAGGTTTGTGGATTTTTTTGCTGATGATTTTACTAGCAGTTAGAAGAGTGCAATATGGTGAAAACCTGACTTGGCTCTCTGCACTTTGTGACACACCTTTGCTTCATGTAAAATTGACTTCAGTCTGAGCCCTGGTTTCCAGGGACCGAACTCCAATTACAGCTTTTCCCCCGAAACAGCTTTCTGTTCCTGTTAGGGACAGACAGTTACTTTTGCCCCTGATATTGCACACACTGTGTCCTGGAGGTAGCTTAGCAGAACCAGTGTCAGCAGGAAGTGTCATCCAGGAGCAAGGGAACACACCCAGGAATTGCTGTCAGGTGCTCTGTTTGTTCCCCAGGACAATGTGTCTGTACTGGTCCTTCTCTACTTCTCTGTGGCTTCATTAATGAGCTGGCATGCTAGAGAACACAGTAATAGTTTGGGATGAAAGATACTATAAAAGTGCAAATAATTACTGTCTCTGTAGTGCTGATAGTTTGTGTCATGGTGAGCAGAACTTTCCAGTATTGCATCAGCATGATTACCCTGCCACTCCCCAGCCACAAAGGAGAATAATCCTCCAGCAGAGCCAGCACTCACAATACACACAGACAGTATCCAAAACAATCTTCAATAATGATTCCTTCTCGATGTCTAAGAAAAAGGCTCTCAGCAACAACTGTACTGGTGAGGGAAGACAAGGTGGTAGAGTGTGGAGCAATATTAGGGCTGATCTAAGCCTGAACTTTATGATTCATGATTTTATCATAATTATGGAAAGAATTTTATTTGGTTATTGCTCCTGCCATTCATTATGTTCTTTTGTCCTACACCTCTGTGTGGTGCATTTGTAACTATTCCATGTACAACTCAGCACTGCAGTCGTACCTATCAAACTGATCATTTTCCTATCAAGTTGCCTGTTACTGACTTCTCCCTCCTTTGCCCTCTTGTTTCATCCTGTTCTCTAAGTTCCTTTTCTTTTTGAAACTAATGTTTTAAAATGTTCACTGTGTTGCTCTCTCCTCATTCTCAGGGAAAAAAACATACCTGCAAAGAGCTGAGCATTTGTAGCTCACCGTGTAAGTTATTTGTTTCTCTTTAAAAACAAACACACTACATAATAGGTGAACAAAAATAAAGGCAAGAATAAAATGTAACTGAAATATAGTAATGTTTAACAATAGAATAATTAACACAGCGTGTATTTTAAGGAAAATCTGCCTGCGTAAATAAGGAAAGTTACTGTAAGAGAGATATCAACTAGGACTTCAAATGCAAAAGTTTGAACCATTCCAAAAGGCCCTTTTTATCATATTTGAGGAAATAAAGATTTACAAACACGTGGGGGAAAATTGTCTAAATCTGTTACTAGATCATCATCTATCTAAATTGTAATATTTTTTAAATTACTGACAGAAAATATTTATCTAGGTATTTCCATATTATATACCAAAAGCAGTACAAAATTGTCAATTTAAAAAATATTAAAGCGTGCCCTGTGTTTTAACTTTAATTTTTTGACAATGCAAAACAACTGATCCCAAAACAATAGGATAGAGGAGCACTGAAAAGAACATACATAAAAATATAATGCTTCTCTCACGACAGGATCATAAAAGCAATTTGTGCTACTGTGTTTTGTCAACTATAGCCTTCATCCTTGGTTTTGTATGGTTATTTTGTAATCACATTGTGAATGCTGCTGTACTTCTTTCTCATAGAAAAAGCTCTAATCATCCATCTGTTATATGCTGGATCAGAAAGAACCAGTGGAGGAAGAGGTAGGTGGTGGAAAAATCCGCCGCAGTTTTACATGTCCCTCAAATCTTCCCATGTTGTGTCTCCCCAGGACCATCCATCAGTCAGACACTCCTTGTGCTGCTCTGTTCCTGTGCAGTGTCTCAGAGGCCCCAAGAGCTGTTTCAGCTGCCAAGAGCAGCAGGAGCACTGTGGTGCTGCCCACACCTCTCCTCCGCAGCTCCCGCCTGAGAACAGTTGCCAGGTCATTGGCAGCGGCAGAGTCTCGGCTTTGAGGACATTCAGCTTAAATGGCAAGTCACTGCAGCTTCCATCTGGGTGAGGGAACATGGAAATACAAATGTTGCAAAAATAGCCTTGGGCGCACAGTGACAGTCATGATGATTTCCTCACTGGTGGGAAATACCTGAGAATTATCTCTGCTCAATGAAAGAAGAATGGAAGACAGTATATATCGTGGAATGTTCTGTCCACTGATGAGGTTGCACTGTGTGGTATCAAAATAATTTAGAAATGTTCTGAAATTAATAGGGGATCCAGTCCCTGGAAAACCACTCCCGATGGTACACTCTATTGATTCAGTGAATTCATCGTTACTTTGTGTGTCCATGGGCCCTTTCCCCACACTTCCTTCGGGGAACAGATGGCAATGCAAACAAAGGGAACAGTGCTCACGTGCATCAGTCCAACCAGGAGCTTCTCCACCAAGCAGAACTATGGCAGGAACTAACTGCAGAAATTAAAACTCTTGGGATCATTGGACCTGCTCTGCTCGACTTTTACTTCAGTATTTCCTGAAAATAACTAGTTTGCCTGGGGAAAAAATGAAACCCAAGGCTCTGTGAGGCCTGACAGTTATTTATCTGTCCCATCTTGTAAAGACTGATCTAACCTAAAACTTGCCAGCAGTGTTAAGAATTGTCACAGCACATCGTGAGGAGAAGATCCTGTGATGAAGGGAAATGTTCTGGCTCTGCACTTTCGTGTTCCACTGAGAGCGATGGTCCCATGGCAGGTGCCTGGCTGGGGAAAACGGGCAGCATGTAGGAACAGGGTGGTCACTGGAGTTACACGTGCTCGCCACATCTGTGGGGTAAACACAACTGCACATCAACACGCTTCGAGAGATGCCAAGGATGAGACTGGGGCATGGGGGGGGGGTGGCCAGGAGTGGAAGATGGGACACATAGTGGTGTCAAAGGCAATTTTGTGTTTGAGAGAGGTTTGTCAGACAAGACAGGGCTGATGTGGGAGAAGGCCAACCCCGTGGCCCTGAGCAGAGCCCGGCCGGGGCCAGCAGCGCTCCCGGGGCCCGGGCCTCGCCGCTGGGCCGGGCTGGACACCCCGTTCGGCAGGGCCGGACGCAGGCCGAGCACACGGCAGGGACCAGCGAGGCCCGCCCGGGGCTGGGCCGGCAGCACAACCCGCTCCGCCCGCGCCCTCTCCCGCAGCCCGGCCAGGCGGGGCCGGATGTGAGCGCGGCCGCCGCTTCCTGCGCCCGCGGCCCGCCCTCTGCTCCCCGCCCTGGGTGGTGCCGCTGCCTCGTCCCCGCTCGCAGGCTCAGGGCGGAGGCGGCCGGCGCTCCCGCAGCAGCCGCCATGCAGGCCATCAAGTGTGTGGTGGTGGGCGACGGGTGAGTGCGAGGGGCCTGGGCCGGGCCGGGCCGGGGCGGTGTCGGGCGGCGGGGCGGGAGCGGCCCCCGGGCCCCGGCGCGGGGTGCGGGCGAGCCCGGCGCGGGGCCGAGGCGCGGCCCGGGGGGAGCGGGGCTGGCCGGGGCCGGGCTGGGGGCCAGGGCCGGGCTGGGGGCCGGGGCGGTGTGTGCGGCCCGGGTGGGTGGGTGGGTGTCGGCCGCGCTTCCCGCCGTGCCGGGGGCGGGGAGGGGAGGGAAGGGAAGGGAAGGGAAGCGGGCGCGGCGGGGCCCGGCGGGAGCGGCACCCGCGGCTGTCCCCGCGCTGGCCCAGCCGTGACCGGACCCTTCCCCGGAGCTGCTGCTGCTTCTGCCCTGCCTTTAATCACCGAAGTAATCCAAATGTATAAAAAACCCAAACAAACTATGTTTTTAATGACATGAGAAATCCAGTACTGGTTTGAAATGGCTTTTGTGAAAGTAACAAACTTACTAGGCTTTAGAGCTCGGTTTTTTTAGATCTGACTCTCGCAGTAAAACTGGATGAAATGGGCTGAGCTCAGAGCAGATCGTAAATGCTTGTGGGCAGAGGCTGCTTTCGTGGCTGCAAACATCTGGTCTTGTAAGGCTCCTGTCTCAAGGAGGCTGATAAGGCACCTGAAATACAAATAGTTAATGATATACTTGTCTGTAAAGAGCTCTTACACCTACAGCATCTAATATGGTGCTACTTGTAAGTGAAACAAGTTGGGGGTGCTTTTTAGCATCGAGTTAGCTCCTAAGTTTCGCAGTTGGATTTCAGTGTGGGGAGTGCTGGAATTGAGGTGAGGAGAGAGTTTGTGTGTTTGCTATTTCTGAATATTCTCCATGATGCTGTTCCCAGAAACTCAGAGGGATTCTTTCTCTTACTGGATGTCAGAGCTCAGGGGAACATCACAGGCCAGTTGGAAAACAAGACTTGTCTTATGCAGTTTGAGAGGCGTTTTTTCCCTTAGGAGAAACAAAAATCCCAGTGTAGGCTGAGCATAATTGGTATCACAGCAAACTTCTGTAGATGACAGAGGAGTGAAGTGTAACTAAATGGACTTGATACTGTGGTCTGTAATTTCACATGGTGGTTTAATCTTCAGGTTATTTGTGTGGAGGGGTTTTGTTGATTTGTGTTTAATTATGTAGCAAAGTATGGTTGAAAGATAAATTTACTGCGTGACAAACTCGTTTTGACTTGCTAGGTAAGATTTTTGAGCAATATGAACAAAAAAGTGGTACCTTGATAAATGAAGGATTTTCACGGTAATGTAATTCTCAATGACAGATTGGATAACTATGGATTGCTCTTTTGGTTGTATTGATTTTAAACCAAACAAATTTGCTTTTCTGATGTATAATTTTTTTTAGTTCAACTGAACTCTGTATTTACAATGCCATAAAGAAATGTGATCATCATGTTTGGGTGGGGAAAAAAGTTCAATCTACTTCCTCCACTAGATTTGAGAACTCAAACCAAAAAAACGGTATGATGTTCAATAATTCATTCAACATAACAGTTCTTTTGGTCATCTGGTTTGTAAACCATCCCACTTCCTAACATGTTTGCTATTTTTTGTCTTGCAAATGAAAGTGATGTAATTCTACCTGAGTTCTGTACATATTTGTGAAAAAAATACAGTAGTTTAATTTGTTTTCCTTCCTCCTTTGTTCGCAACAAATCTCTCTTTAAAGTTTCCGTTCAGGTATTGCTCATTTTTGGCAGCTCTATATCATTCTCTGTTCAATGTTTTTAAAAATATTTAACTATTTGTGTGTCTTTGTGCTGTTTCTGCTTCAAGAGCTCCAGCATTACAGGTATTCTAGGAAATGTGTCCTGTTTGGCTTAGATAAGGCCAAAGCTTTGGTGTTCCTGTGAAACAATGCAAGTTAAAGATTTGCTTGTGTAATATAAAACTTGGGTATTGTTTTGTGTCCCCTCCGTAACGATCTGCTGGGAACAAACTAAACAGAGCTCTGGAAGTACCTGTGATTAATTTTTCATTTGTTAATGAGTAGGCTGTTTCTCATCTGTAACTCACGCTTGTTCTTAGAGTTTTGGCTGGTGTGTGTTTGGCTAGGAGAGCGTGCCATGTGTGCTGCTGGGGCTGTCCTGTTGTCCCCTTGGTTTTTTTCCTCCTCACTCTGAGGATTGTTTGGGGGAAAATGAAAGGGCAACTGTTGCTTTGAGCTCTGTGATAGAGAGCAGCAGGAATGTGCAGGACAGATGAGGAGCAGCCGCTCGAGGAACTGCAGGAATTGCTGGTGATTGACACTTGAGAAAAAGCATTTGCCGAAGTTATTTTTAGCAGCCTTTGTTTTCCCTCTAAAAAGGCAGCTGTTGAGTGGTATGAAATCTCCAGTCATGTTGGGAGAGTTGTGTGTTTTGGAGAAATCACCAATTACTGGATGCCATGGAAGTGGTCACACTTCATGCTCTTTTGTAGGCATTTTTTAATTGTAGAAATAACTGCAAGAGCAGTGATTTAGGAGTCCCTCTTTGGAATTCTGCTTCATCTGAGGCCTTGTGTACTAAAACCGTGCTGCATTTGATTTGATGGCTTGTGAGAAGGGGAGTGGGGTGCAGAGTAATTGGCCTTTAATTTGGAATTTAGTGACTTGTGTGACTGAACTTTTTAGATTTTTTTTAAAAAGTAGTAGCATTGTAAGTCCTGAAGAGCATATTTGGGAGAGGGTGTGTCCGAGTGAGCGGTGTGTCACAGAGGGTGTGTCCCACTGCTTATCTGGCAGAACCGCGTGTAGCTAAACCTACTGTAGCACACAAACCCTGAACTCTTGGTCTGAGGGTGGTACTGGAGAAATCTCAGCTGCTGTTCGGTGGTGGAGTGAAGAGCTGAGCAGTTGTGCACCCTGTCTGCCAGACACGTAGTTCATGTGGGGCAGAGAAAGGAAGAAATGGCACAATCAAAGCCTTTTTTGAAGGCTGCCACCTGTTTGCAGATAAAACATGGCTCCAAGCAGCTCCAACGCAGTGGGGAAATTTCATAGAATTTTTTAGTGTGTATAAGGCAAGGAATGACAAGATAATGTTTTGTTTTCAGCAGTTATTCCATATGTGGTTATATGAGTGCATTGATTCCTGGTTGCAGCCCAGAACCAGAAAGGGAGTCAGTGCAGTCCTTTGTTAAGGTAGTTTTGTTAAGCATTTGAAGCTGGATTTCTCTAGGCCATGTTTTTAATGACAGTCAAATGTTGCTGGTTTCATTTATGTAATAGTGGGTGGACAGAGCTATGATTAAGTAGTTGCTAGAAATCTTATGACTAATCTTGGTGTTATTTTAGTTTCTTAGTCTCAGCCTTCATGTGCAAAGATTTAAATTTTGCCAAACATTTTGAATTCTCTTTAGGGGAGTTGCTTTGATACAGAAGTTAGAAGTCTTTAAAAGTTGATAAAGCACTTAGGGGATGTACTTTATAAAGGTAGGCATTAGTGTTTATTTTTAAGACCAGTGACCACAATGATCTGATTCGTGGGGCAGTGGGCCAGAAGGCAAGGAAAGCAGGAAACCTGCATGGAGCAAGTCTGAAACAGGGTTGTTGGACGTGTTTTTTCTTGTTTAAACGACTCTGGCTGAGTGGTGCTGCAGAAACACACTACAGGCACTTCTGAGCTTGGAATGGAATCTCTCACCGCCTTCCTGGCTGTTGTGATTAGCCAGAGCACGCTCACCAGTCCCAGTGCGAGGTGAGCAAAGGAGCCTGGGTGCAGAGAAAAGTTCTTGATCTGCTACTGAAAACGCTGAGTTCAACGTGAATTTGGTAGAAGCTAAAATTACCTGTAATGAACTTACTGGAAAATGAAGGCGTCAGACCAAACAGGTTCTGGGAGCGTGAGAACGCGTCTCTGCAGCGCAAGAGATTTCCCACAGCACTTGGCTCTTGCTCCTCTCGGGATCTTGAAGGTTTTCCCGGTTGTCCTTTGTGAGCTGGCCCAGCGTAGCTGCCTGGACTGTGCTGTGAGAGCAGTTGAGCAGCACATCCAAACTGATCTAACTCACCAGCAGGCAGCTAAAATAGCAAGTTGTCCTTATGGGGGAGGAATAACTTTCCTTCCCTCTGTGCTCTGGCTTGTTGCAGTGAGTGAGTGCTGGTGCAGGAGCTGAGATGGGCTCTCCTCTCTTGACAGCTGTTAAATAGGTATCTGCGGGGTGAGCTGCTCCCCCATTCTTTCCCACAGAAGTCTGTAAAGGGTAAATCCATCTTCTGCTGCTGAGCACAAGTGTATCTGCAGCCTGTTACTACAGGGAAATGTTCAGAGATTCTACTTAACGAGAACAGAATTAAATGCCCCTTTTATGTTGTTATTATAGCTTGGTAAGAGTGCATGCTGAAAGGGAAAAAGGCTCAAGCTGTGCAAGGAGGTGGAAAACTGAATGGTATGATCAGGGAGAGTTGCAGCAGATGGGGTGTTATGGTAGGTATTGGCTCAGAAATACAGAAAAAATTACAGTTAAAAATGGGCGTGTAAGACAAAATCCCATCTGGTTTTGCACACTGAAGCAACTCTTCCATAGCTCAGGTGTTTAGGGTGATGTTGTCAGGTGCTGCTGTCAAATGCCTTCTTGGGCTAATGCAGCATGGAACTGCTGGGAGTTCAACGGAGAGACCTGTTAGAGACCGAGCTGTGACTTAAGCTTGTGACAAAGCTCAAATTTATGTGTGACTGATTTAGTTCAGGAGGCTCGTGAGTCAAACCTGATGCTCATAGCGAGATCACGGTGTAGGTGCAGTTGGGTTCCAGAGTTACTGCTGACTTTGAGCAGATCACTGTGGTGATAAAACATCTGCAAGACAATGCAGTTTTCCTTGCAGGGAGCTGGTCTGTTTGTCTGGTCAGGATGAGGGATCGGGCTGCAAGGCTCTGGTATCCTTGGAGGAGCTGGTTGCATGCTCACCCCTGGAATCTCTCAAGGATTATGCGAGTGGGCAGCCTGCAAGGGAAGCCTGCACTGCCAGGAACGCTCTTTGCAGAGTCTGTTTGAAAAAAATTTCAAGTTTTCCAGCTGCAACAAAAAATTCAGAGGTGTCATTAATGTGATGTTTGACTCCTGATAAGATGTGGGGAGGAGGGTGGAGAGGGAAGGATCTGGCTACCAGACTTATGAAAGGAACCTTGTCCTGCCCCTGTTTGAGGCTGTTGAGAATCAGATCAGTAGGGAAGGGTTTGGTGTTCCAGGTTTTCCAGTAGTGGAATTTGATTTATCTGTAAATCAGTTCATGAAATGTTTGAATAGTTGGTGAATGCACATGGGGAGTCACTTTGCAATAGCAATAAATAACGTGGGGGGGTCATCATTTGTATTTGTGCCTTAAATCTCAAAAGTAAAGATGTGTTGAGAAATTATACTTTTCAGCCTTTCTTTAACTTTACTTACGTGCAAGTATGCCATTTTCTGGAAAAGATAACAGTTTTGGAATTATGTAAAGGGTATCTGGAAATACTTCTCTTTTTTTTTTTTTGGTTTCAAGGAGTTGGGAGTGAGGCATGAGAACACATGGATTATCACTCAGGTGACCAGCAGATGTTGGTAGTCTTATTAATACTTGTGTTTGGCCTTTTGTGTCTAAAAATTTACAAAATGTGGTCATTTATGACTTCACAAAATGGATGCTTATATGAGGTGTGTTTTCATGGCCAGTTATCTTCAGGCTGCAGTCTGTCAGCTGGTTTCCTGCCCAGTGACTGCTGACGCTCCTCAGTGACACTCCTTGGGTGACAGGTCCTGAGGTGACTGGGTGTAATCAGTGTTCTTCCTGTCGAAGGAATATGATCTCTTGTTCCCGGGGGTGACTGTGTTTTACATGTGAACTTTCTGTTTCTGCAGTGCTGTAGGTAAGACATGCCTGCTCATCAGCTACACAACCAATGCGTTTCCTGGAGAGTACATACCCACCGTGTAAGTACTTACCCAATACCTCGTTTCTCTCCACTTCTCTGTGCCCACTGCCACTCCAGATTCCTTACTTGAATTGTTTGAGTTGCCTGCAAGTGCCCCTCGGTTTCATCTGACATGTTTAGCTGAGTATCCAGTTGTGTGTAGGGAGAAGCACTTGGGGCTTTTGCTGCTTAGCACAGTCACACCAGTGCTCGTTCACGGTCCCTCAGTTCTGGCTCTCTGTGCCCTGGCTGAACAGGGACTGACATTTGCTGAGATTTTATCAGATGTTGTTCTCTTTTAAAATAGTGTTTCTGTCATTAATGCCATTCATTATAAGCAGTCCCAAGGCTGAACAGCTTGTAAAACATCAAATCCTAGTCAGGAATAGTTGGCTTGCATGGCTGGAGATTTTTTTGTTTGTTTGTTCTCTCCACTTTTTGTGCTGCTGCCAATGCTGTGCTAAGCCAGCCACAGCTCTGGAGCTCCTCAGGCGAGGCTGTGGAGACTCCTTTATTTTGGTGCTTCCCATTCCCTTTCCCGTGCGGGTTTGTCGGTATCGGAATTAGTGCAGTTCTCTTTCCGAGGGCCTGCTGGGGGCAGGTGTTTTATACACAAGCAATCTCTTTGCCCTTTTCAGGTATCTCTGTATTTTGATGGCTTTTTCAGATAACCAAATACATTCTAAGAAGATGCACCGATGACTTTTGTTACTTGGCCGAGGCCTTGTTGCCTCAGTTACTCATCTTTCCTTTGTTTGGTCTTAAATTCAGATTTTTGCATTGCAGTGTCTTGTGTTCCCAGTGAACGTGGTTGAGCCTTAATGAGTCATTAAAGTCTTTGCACTCACAGTATTGATGAGATAAAAATGATGCCTCCACTGGCCCCTGGTTATTGGCTTTGACACTTCATTGGAGGGGGTTTTGATTAGCAGGATTAATAAGCTTTTCTCTTACCTGCTCCTGTCATTACGGATTCCTTGGTTGCTGCTCATGTATCTTTTATTCTAAATCTTACAACGTGAAACAGATGAACTTGCTGAATGTCCTTCTAAGGCTGGAAAGTGCTTGCTAAGTACATCACCTCTTTCCTCTGCCCACTGGGATTAACGCTTCCCTTGGAAGGGCTGTGACAAGGATGGCTCCTGCTCAGCCTGGACCAAGTTTGCTGTGCATATTTTTTTATTCCATTACCCAACACCAGCCTTGTTATTTAGAGAGCAGCTTTACTGTCTCTGGGGAGCAGAAGGATGCAATAAACTTCTTTTAGGCCTCTGTGAGGGAGAAGTCCTTGGGTGCCTTATTTTACTGCCAACTAACGCAGCCAACTCTGTTTGTTTTCAGTTTTGACAACTACTCTGCCAATGTAATGGTTGATGGCAAACCAGTCAATCTGGGTTTATGGGACACAGCTGGTCAAGAGGACTATGACAGACTACGTCCACTCTCCTACCCACAAACAGTAAGGATGCACTGTGAAACCTCAGAGAGTCTCAGCAGCTTTGGCTGCCACAAAGGGTTTGTCTTTTTGAACAACAGGCCAGCATTGTCTCACTTGGAGTTGTATTGCAGGCTCCTTTCCTTCACCTTGCTGTAGCTGTAATTTATAACCTTTGATGTGTGTACAGATCTACAAAAGTTATAAAAATTTGCATGGTTGTGTATCTGTGTGCCCTGGAACTTGCTGGCATTCGTGTAGTTGCAGCCTCAGAATCGGCCAGAATGTTTGATTTAAAAGGAAATAGAAAAAAACCAAAACAAAACAAACGCAAACCCCTCTTGGTGAACAGTCCCATCAGCCAGGCCATTGATTCCAGGGTTAGCCTGCCTGCCAAAAGCAGCGTTTGTTTTAGTTTTAGGCGCGTTTTGGCTGCAACCTGACACTGTCACTGCTAAGCACTCGATATTGTTCAGCCTCTGAAGATGTTCTACGTGTGAAAGAGGCAGCACTGAATGAAGAGATTATTGGTATTGACAGAGGCCCAGCCTTCCAACCCACTTGAGCCCGTGGCTATTTCATGACTTACTGTAGTTTGTGCTGGAACATAGATACAAATGTGCTTCTGTCTTCCCTGTTTGCAGCTGGTTCAGTCCTGCCTGCATCCCGCATCTTTCCCTGTTTAGGGAAAACGCTGAAGTGCTCTGCTCTCTTCCTTCCAGTGCAACCTGAGCTACAGTTAATCTTTGTAGAGGCTGGTTTTCCAATCTCTTTAGAGCAGTGACTTTTACCAGGTGGAGCTGTGCTACAAGTAAAGAAAGGGTAACTTGCAGGGTTTTTTTGGCATTAATTACTGTTGTTGTTACCTGTCAAATATGTGTTCAGTGCTAATAATGTAAAATGCAACATTGTTCCACTTACCTGCAGCATAACTGCTCTCTCGAGTAATGTGGATCTTATTTAAGGAACTCCGGTGCTATTTTTAGTAAACTGCCTTCATTCACGATTTTCCCTAATTCACTGCTCACTAACTCTTACAGTTGTTAAGCTTTCCCCTCGGTAACAATACCCATGATGGATGTGAACCTGCCAGTTGTGGGCAGCTGGAGCTAAAATGCAGAAATACCTGTCTCTCCTGGGAAGAGAGACAATGGAAAGCTGGTTTCCTCCAATACTTAGATATTTATAGGATACTTAAAGCTTCATCTTCGCTTAATTTTTCCTAAACAAAAGTTTTTTTTAAGAAGTATCTCATGGAAGAAAGAGGTTTGTTGAAAGATACTTAGTAGTGTGAGAAAGTCGAGCTGTGAGGGAACAGACTGTTCCTGCCCTGTGACAAAGGGGCAGAATGCACCCACCTGTCTGCAGCTTGCTGAGTGACCGTGACTTTCTGGTGGACTGCAAAAGAATTCCGTGTCCATCTGGTGGAAAAAACGTCTTCTGTTCAAGCAGGTATAACTGTTAAGTACAGGTCTGAAATACTCTCAGTTATTGAGATTATTGCTTTGCAGCAGAAAGTGAAGCAGGGGGGTAAGTCTTGAACTTCTAGTGAAGCAATCTGCAGATTTTAGTCACCCCCACGAAACTGCCAAAAAAGCACAGAGGAAGAGAACAGAGAACAGTGGTGCTGATGAAGCCTGACCTTTTTTTAGGATCTGTGTTCAGCCTCTCTCTTCCTTCACTGGGCTATTTAAAACTCACCCCCTGCGTGTTCTTTGTGCCCTCCTTTCCCTGTCTGTGCACCTGAACTGTGCTCTGGGCAGGGTGAGAGCAGCAGGTGGTGGTTACTTGGGCAGTCACCCAGCAGCACCAGCTGGGAACTTCACAGGGAGGGCTTTGCATTAATCTGTATCTTTTCCCCTTACTCATATATTTATTCCTTAAAATAAACAGGAATTTAACACCTCCTGCTGAATTTGTCCCAGATCTACCAGTGTTTCCAAGTACTCGGGGAAGGAAATTGGGACAGAATAGGTCAACTTTGTTTCCTCAGGGGACCAAACCACAAAGCAGTTGTTAGCAGGAGGCTCTGCAGGGGAGGTTTGCCCTGCCAGTGGTTTCTGGGAAGGTGTGGCTGTCCTGGGTGCAGGGAGTTGGTTGTGCTGGTTGCAGGGCAGCGTCTCTCTTAAGAAGAAAATCCACCCTGAGAACATCTGTGAGCACAAGTTGCTGACTGAGAACGTTTTCCCTTAAATCCATTTGAGGAGTAACTTTATCTCCTACTGTTATTAGGTTGGAGGAACCAATGGTAAGAATATACATTCCAGTCTGACAGATGAACCTATTGCCGTATGTAAAACTTTAAATAAACCTCAGTTCCAAGTTCTGTCATCTTGTCTTGCTTATGATAGTGATAAATTGGCCCCTATTTTTTGAACAACTACTTTTCTTGGAACTATCAGATTCCTAGATCTGAGAAGTCTGTTATCAAATTTTCTTTATATGGCTAAGATGAAATATTTTCTTACAAATAAATAGCTTTTCCTACTTAAGATTGGTAGTGTGCAAGACACCTGAGATCTCCCAGTAATTCCTGGTGGTTACAGCACACCTTTTGATCTCTGGAGCTAGTAAAGGAGAGAGTCTGCGTGATGTGCAGCACTTGAGTCACCACAAACCTGCCAAAGTGGAAAACAGAAGTAGTGGCCATAGTATCACGTTATTTGATGTTGTTTCTTTCTTCTTCTGGGACGCTGCTACGGAAACTTGGGGTGATGCATGAACAACTGGGTTGCAAGTGCTTAGCAGTGCAGATGTGAGCTGCTGACCTAACAAATGCCTTGAAATGCAGCCCAATCAACTAACCCTGCAATGCCTGATTCTGTAACTCGGGTGGGACCGGAGTAAGGTCGGATGCAGAGGTAGGTCGGGGAAAGTCGGGGTCGTTTGAGAGACAGTAGATGAGTTTTGGGTCATAGAGCGAGACTAACCTTCATCAGCACAGAGACACGAACCTGGGGGTTGTTCTGAGTGCTTGTAGACTGCAGTGTGTCAGCAGGGAAACTCCTTGTTTTTGAAGGAGTTTAAACAAGCTCTGAAATGTTTTTACCTGCTCAGAATCTTCTGCCTTCACTCGAAAAGCGACACGTGCAAGATCCCCAAAAAACTCCTGTTTTTTCTTTTTGCCATCACTTTATTTAGAAAGGAGAGAGCTTTGAGATTTTCTTTTAATGCCCTTCTTAATCCTGATGTAGTTATAGAGAAATTCTGAAATCTTTTTTATACTGACACTCAACAGTGAAGTTTTACAAGAGGTTCTGAGGAAGTTTTACAAGATTCTTCTGATTTGGGCATGGAAGGAATAATTGTAGAAATTCTCATGTGATTTTTTTTTTCCCCCCATTCCATACTGTACACTTGGCCTTTGCAATTTAAGAGTACTTAAAGTTGTATATTGATAGTTAACACTTTGTAACATCCGATGCCGATGAATTCCCTGTCAGTGAAGAAGAAATGACATTTAGAGGAAAAAACTCCATGCAAGGCAGCGATGTTGTGTCCCAGTTGCTGGCTACTGCAATAGCTGATTATAAATTTGACTGCAATCTATTTGTTGTTTGTTTCCCCCCTCTTTGGGGCTGCCTGGGAGAGGATTTCCCACTGGGAAAGCTCCCTCTGATTGTCCCGTGCAGCTCTATCGCTGACCTTGCTGTTACAAGTGTGACAGAGCTGACAGTGTGACAGAGGTACTGGGGATATTGGCCTGTTCAGGAGAGTTTACAGTCACATCTGCTGGGCTGACTGCTGTCAACTTGTTTTGTAGGATGTCTTCTTAATCTGCTTCTCCCTCGTGAGCCCAGCATCCTTTGAAAATGTCCGTGCTAAGGTAAGGATGAGCTGGGACTGCTTTATGTCTGAATGTTCCTCATTCTTTTCACTTTCCAGCAGAGGTGGGAAATTATTAGGTGCTTCTTTTTTCTTAATTGTTGCCAGGCACTGTGAAATGTATTTTGAAAAGGCAGAAATGTATTTGCCTCCCTTGTGAGTCATGGAAATTCAGGGCACATGAAACACTCCAAGTATGAGCTGTTCCTTGATGCATTGATGGGGTAACAGTAATCTAAGAGCGTTCAGTCAACAAGGTGCTGAGATCACAAACAGCAGTTTGTGATCTTTCAGTACAATTAAAAAGTTTAAAGACAAATGCCTGTAAAAATCAGGTTGCTGGCACTTGTTCCTTCCATCAGCATCGTTCCAGCACGTGCCCTGTGAGTGTTGCAGCATTTCGTGTCCGTGGGCAGCTCAGCTGCTCAGCACACGGAGGGGTCTCCTGGGTGAGGGCAGTGCAGGTCAGGGTTCTTCTGGGGTGGGAGGAAAATACAGCCCTTAGTGGGGGGCATTTTTAAAACATGGAAGTCGCTCTTGGCTTCATTAACAACATTAACCTGTTCTGATCCTGCCCTGATGGATCCTGGTGCTCCCCTTCACTGACTGACCCAGGAAGGACTGTGAGCCTTCCAGGGGTGGCAGTCGAGGGCCTCTGTGGGAATCTTCCCCCACACAAGAGACACTCTTTTGTTTTTCCAGTGGTACCCTGAGGTGAGGCACCATTGTCCCAACACCCCCATCATTCTCGTGGGCACCAAACTCGACCTGCGGGATGACAAGGACACCATTGAGAAGCTGAAGGAGAAGAAGCTGACTCCCATCACCTACCCACAGGGCCTTGCCATGGCCAAAGAGATCGGTAGGAGCCTCTGGGGTGGTTTTTGACTGCAGTTGGATTTTTGTTTGTGAAAGGGGCTGTACCTTAATTAAATTAACTGCCTGGCCTTTGGTGTGGGGTCAGCCGGGAGCGGTGCTGCTGCAGTCGTGGGAAACTGCTTTGTAACTGCGCCTTTGCTTCCCCAGGCGCAGTGAAATACCTGGAATGCTCAGCACTTACGCAGAGAGGCCTCAAGACAGTGTTTGATGAAGCCATTCGAGCAGTTCTGTGCCCCCCTCCTGTGAAGAAGAGGAAGAGAAAATGTCTGCTGCTGTAAACATCCCCCTCCCCCACCCCATCAACCCAGTGCTTGCTCAAATAATGATGCATTCACATGCCAAGTTTTTCTGTTATAAATTAGTTCTCTACCATAAATTCATGAACCGGTTGACAATTTCATGGTTTCATTTGTTCAAAGTATGATCGTTACCTTGCATTCTTCTAAGAGCAAACTCTTGGAAACACACCTATGTGAAGCCTTATTTTTAAAATCCTCTTCTTGCTCAATTAAGTGTTGCCAAACTTATCTAAGTTGCTTTGTTGTGCTACAAACACTAAGCACTAAACCGTTTTTTAAGATTCTTCTTGAAAATGACTCTAATTTCTGGTAGGAAATGCGAAATCTTTCTAGTTTTTCACAGTAACAGTACGGGGACTGAGCAGGGCACCGCGCTCGGCCGTGTTTTGTTATTCCATGTTTTCTCAGTGCAGCCACTGCCTGGGGGTGGGTGTTGAACCCCAACCCAGGCAGTGACTGACACCCCCGAGTCACAGTGTAAATGCTTTATCATTGGTAAGGGCTTGGTTGCAATCTAGTTCTTGCTGCTGTGATTTGAAAAAATAAATAACTATTCTTACTGAAGTGTATCTAGTCCTTTTGACAGCATCGTGTTGTGATGGAATTTTTGGGTTGGATCAGACAATAGTGCCAGACAGTATTTGACACTGTACAGATGACTTACACTACACTGCCAGGGTAGCTCAGCCACCATTTTCCCAGAGGTGCAGTAGTGGAGAGAGGTTGGTGTTCATAGGTAAATTCCTTTGAATTTCAAGTAGGGCATTCATGTAGGTTCAGTTCTGGACCAGTCATTCCCACTTATATGTAGTAAATGCTTTTCTTGTAGACTCTCTTCTTACAGAGCAATATAACTTGTATTTTAAAAACCTTTCTGACGCTAGAAATTTGCTTTCTTTTTCTTTTATAGAGTAGAATGTTCAAGCATATCCTCATTTTCCCATTATTTCTGACCCAGTAAGTTATGCTTTCTGAGCTTTTAGTCTATTAACTAGGTGTAAAAATCATGTGAAGCAGCTTTAGACATTTTAGTAAT
This sequence comes from Empidonax traillii, assembly GCF_003031625.1. Classification (NCBI taxonomy): domain Eukaryota; kingdom Metazoa; phylum Chordata; class Aves; order Passeriformes; family Tyrannidae; genus Empidonax; species Empidonax traillii. Next base: position 444,286 of record NW_020955908.1, on the reverse strand, counting down.
TTTTATATTTTAAACCTCTTGTAAACGACAAACCTTCTCAAGTGTCACTATTTGCAAGATCCCCCCCAGTGTAACATGACTAATGCAGCCAAGTGTTCTCTGTCACTCCGTGTGCAGCATAGATTGTAACGGTAACGGGTCTGTGAGGTTCTGTAATTAGTGCTAATGTTCTGTACCTTCTAACCTGGCAGGAATATGATGTTGAACTACACCCTTTCAACCACTAAAGCAAAATTTCAAAGTTGCAAAATTGTGAAGTTTTTACATTGATCTTTTTGCTAATGCGATTAGCAGAATGTTTTGCATGTAAGAATTAATAAATCCTTGAATCACACTGGTGCTGATGGTTGAGTTTCTGAGCACGTGTCTCATTCTTGTCCTCTGCTCGTGTCTCCTCAGGCCGTGTGTGCAAACCAGAGCCTGTCAGGGCTGCTCTGGGAACCTGAATTGAACACAGCACTTGGCAGCAGTTCTGCAGAGGCCTTGCACTCTCCCTGCAGTTGTTACAGCTCCTGCTGCTGCTTGGGCAGTGCTTCAAAGCTGCTGGGGCAGGATCTCCGTTCCACTCCACTGTCTGCAAACAAAAGTGCTTTTCCTTTCAAACGGTTACACTTTGTGCTTAAATGCCCCAGATTCCCAGCCCTTTAATTCCAGCCGTGCTCTGTGTGTTGGCTCCTCTCTCTCCAGAGTAGCTGCACCCGAATCTGCTGCCCTGCCCTCCCCACCCAGGGGCAGTGGGGGGTGACACTGCTCCCTGCACAGCCATCCCTGGTACCTGTCATCTCACAGGAGCCAAGTTTTTATTGTGTATTTAATTTTGTCTCCATATTGAATATCACAGCAAGAACATCCACACAGTTAATTCTCAACCACATCACGTTACTTACATAATTTTTTTTTAAAATAAATGCTGAGCCTTAAAAAGGAAAAAAAAGTTAAAATAGTTACACACTAAAACAAGGAATCCACTTCTTTAAAAGCAGTACAACTGGTTATAACATTTTTGGCAGAATTGGATCCACGCTCAGTAGCCAGAGCTGGAGCTAATGACCAAGATGATGCCAGGGTCTGGACAATGGGGTTTTTTATCTTCTCATTAAGTAGTTTTAGTTTAAAATCAACAAAAGTAGTGATGTGGATCAACAAATACAAAAGACAGATTAAAGAGTATTGCACATGTATATTCAAATAGCACTGAACCACAACAACCCCCCTGCCCTGGGATACCAGCACAACCTGTAAGAAAAATAGTGCAATCACTGAGAACAGCCTGAGCCAGCCCCGGCCTGGGCCGGCCATCTCACCCACCTCCAGCCCTGAGCTGCAGCAGCACTTCCCACCTCCTTCCCTGCAGCGCCCTCAGCTTCCCAAAGGTCGGGCCGGTGCAGACAACGGCGTGAAGTGACTTGGAAGCAGAAGTGGATGTTTGCATTGGTAAGGACAGCAGGGCCACGTCCTCACACACATTCACTCTGTCGGCTCACACTGATCCGCTGGGGAGAGCCCAACCCCAGCACAGACAGACCTGGTGCTTCAGCCAAGCACAACATTCCTCGAGGTCGCTGCAGAGGCAAGGGCCGTAAGACTCTTGTTCATTTTATGCAGTGTGAGAAAAGTACTGAAATCCACTTAGGCATGAAAGTGGAATGTGTCCTGAACAGCTGAAACCTGCAAAGAAAGCCCCCCAGCTCCTGCCCGAGCTGTGTTACACTGCACCGGGGGTGTACTCTCGGGGCTGACAGGACAGACACCCTCCATGTTCCTGAGACAAACTGTTCAGAGCTTTGAGCACAACGTCTGGCATGTGGTCTGTGATCATCTTGGGACTGATTAAAATGCTGCTGAAGACCGTTTCGTTTGACCATCTCGCCGTGTATTTAATGTCTGAAGAACACAACCTAGAAAACAAACACACCACAAACGGCTCACACTGCCACGTCTGGAACAGACAACCTGGAGCTCCCTGACCTTGCTCAGGAAGCCTCTCCCAGCCCCAGGTTGGCTCCCAGAGAGCTGCAGGTCTGACCTCCAGCAAACAGCTGGAAATGCTGCCTTTCAGTGTCTCTGAAGGCAGAACTACACCAAATGACACTGGGCCTTAACAGGGAAAGAAGCCATCAGAGGAGCAAATAATCCTGCTCCCAGAAACATGGAATCCAGTCTGAGCGAGGAGAGGGAGGGGGTTAAACACGGCACATTCACATGGGCAATGGCAAATTCAGGGAATAAGTCACAGTGGTATCATTAGGAGTCCAGGCAATGGATTTAATGCTGCACATACTGTGCACCATTCTGTAAAATAAAATCCCAAATACGTGATGGGGGCTCTTGTGTGCTAGTCCAGCTTAAAAAAAAAAAACAACCCACAGGATTATCTGCTGTGCTGTGGAGTAAAAGATGGAAAAGAAATTAATAAAAATAAAGTAGAAGAGCAGCCATAGAGAAATCCTGTCAGGCTCCAGGTGTTCAAGTATCCAGCTTGTAAAACCAGTATTAAAATAATTAAAGATGTGAAGCTTAAATAAAATAGTGATCTACTGAATGTCTTCTTCAATTCTTTTCTTTCCTCTCTGTAAGGCATAATTTCTTTTTTATTCTGTAAGATGGTCTTGTGCAAATTACAGATGCTTTTATTCCTCTTTCAGAAGAATAAGATGAGAGGATATCAAGGCTTGTCTGGCTTAGGGAGTTCAGGTTGCTTTGTCTACAAAAACCCATCATCAACAAAACACACAAAAAAATCCCTGAACGTGACATTGCCCCAACAAAGCCACAATGCTCACCCTTCCAGCAGTTTCTGCTGTTTTTGTCTCACCTTCCTGCAGCCACAGAAAAGCAGCAAAGGACAGGGAACCAGAGGCTGTGTGGGCACCCACTGGTTCTGGGGCAGCTGCTCTTCTCCAGCCTGGCAATATTTGGCCTCTTTCTCATCCCCAACACTCGTGTGACCAATCAGTAACAAGGTGTTTTGGTATCACTTCACTACTACCAGGACTAAGACTCAGGCAGGAACTGCAGTCTGGCAAAGCCCAACTGAACAGTGTTAGTGTTTACAATCCCCACTTGAGCACCTGCAGATGAGGCACGAGGAGGAACAGTGTCCAGGGCTTGAAGCTGAGAGGCACAGAATAGAAACTGAGAGCAAGGACCAGGAAGGGGTAGTGGAGATGCAGACACATCACAGAGCTGGAAACACGTACTTGGGAAGTGAGTGGCAGCTTTAAGCAGGCTTTAGGAACATAGGTCAGTGGTATTCATTATTTACCTCCGAGAGCTGGATTCCTCTACAATGTGGATAATCTTTCCAGGAAGGTACAGATGAGGATACTGAGGTGGTGAATTCTGGTGTGATTCATCCTCCAGGGCGTTGTATGAGGGTGAGCGATGAACCATTAAACTCTCCTCGGCCAGAAGGGGCTGGCTCAGGGCTTCCTGGTTCCTCCCATCCAGCTCCGTGGGGAAGTCATCGGGATCTCCTCCAAATACCTCGTACCAGCACCCCCTCAGCAAAATCTGGTACTGAAATCAGAGACAAAAGATGTCAAATGGAGGTTTGGCATCTCCTCAAGTAACTTACTCTACCTGTGTGCTTGCACACACGTCATCTGGGGCTAACAGTTAAAAGATTACATGTTACTGTTTGCAGATGCTCCCCAAACTGATAATCTCTCCCTACTGAATTTTCTCCACAGCAATTTTCATTTCAACAGTGTGTAACCCAAGCCTACAGTAACGCTACAGAAATCATTTCAGGTCTTTGATGTTGAGCACTGATATCTTCCAGGTCTTGATGAATCTTAATTTCCAACAATACAGCTTTACAAGACAGGAGAGTAACACAAACGTCCCTGAATTAAAAACACTTTAGTTCCAAAACACAATTGTAACTCTCATCTTTAAGATCAGAAATACACACTCCAGTAGTTGCCCATTAAAGCTGGGGCTGAACCCAGGTAACCACTCCACTGACTTTTAACCAGGACCTGCAGTAGTTACCTTGGGTCTGTTGCAGTTTGCCACAATTCTCACGATCCTCCTCTTCAAATCCTCCATGTTGGGCATACTTAACCTGGTCAAACACACAGAACAAAGTAAAGCAAAGCCTCCTATTCTCTGCAATCAAACACATCTCTGAAGATTTAAAAGTGTTTCCAACTCACCTTGCAACGAGGTCTTTTCCAACAATGACTGAAATAATGAAGTGCTTGGTGTAATCTGCGAGTGATTTGCTTAAAGAAAAAAAAAAAAAGATGCAGTTTAGATGCACTAAAGAGATGGGCACACTTTAGTTTTAGGATGAGGATTATCACTCAATAAAAATACAAGTATGGGGCTGCAGCAGCAGCATTTGCAGTCAGTGCCTCAGTGGGCTTTCAGACCTCCTTGCTGCTGGGGTGTGTACATGTCATACAGGCCAAGGCAGACAAGTCTGGTGAGCATTTTATTTCTGAAACATTTCTTTTAAACTGCAATTATACAACCTGACAGAATTCCCTAGATGTATTTCATTCCGTAACATTCCCCCAGGAACTCGACTGTAACTCAAAATGGAGTTATAATGAAGAATATACAAACAAACTGACAGTCAAGCCCATGTTACCATCCAACACACCTGTCAACCACCTGGAAGACTTTTACTTCTTAGAACCAAACAACAGAAGTGTCTTTACCTTAAGAGCCCTCCTGGAGGAGAGAAGGCGTAACACTTCAGCGTGGGGAAGGAGTTCCTGAGCATGATGGCCAAGATAGCCGCTGTCCCACCACCCAAACTGTGACCAACTATCACAAGTTTATATTCCTAGGAGAGAAAGAGGAGACAAACTTAGATGGACACAGGAAAAGCTTTGTGTCATTTTTCTGGCAAACCAAATTATTTGGAAGGGAACTTACTGGAGCAATTGTGAAAGCCTGGTTTAAAATTCCGTCATTTATTAGTTTTCGATAGATGTAAGTTGCAGCTTGAGTTATTCCCTGCAAGAGAGCATTTAAAGTTAGGAGGGTGTATCTAACCTGAGGGGTGATGCATGTCTAGTGTTAATACACCACCATCACAGAACAACCTTCTCTCTGCAAAGCTGCTCTTCTCTTTAACACGCTGCTGACAGAGGTCTGGTTATAACCACGTGGTCTGTACATGTTGTATGTAAAGGGTTACAAATTCTGCCTTGCAGTTCCCAAGGCAGTATTTGATGCAACAAGCACTGAAATAATTCGTGCAATCCATCTCATAAGCAGAGTATTTTTCTGTTTAACCAAAGGATCCCGGGTGTTTATAGTTTGCTGACCTACAGGCAGCTCCAGCCTGCACACACCTTATGCACAAAGCCATTCTCCAGAACATCCTCCAGGGTCAGGTCTTCACAGTCTGCTGAGAGATCCGTGAGGATGTCCTGTGAACAAGACACTGTGGTCACACCTCCCTGCAGGGCTCTGTGGCTCACGGGTCACGCTGTGCCACCCAGCACTGTCACAGGAACATCACAACCTGCCTGCCAAGTGTGTGAGCAACACAGCACGTCCCACCAGACACCACCACACAAGCGAACAATACAGAGCAACCACAGGTCCGAGTTCCACCGTTTCCAAGCTGCAAACACACACACACACACATTACTGATGCACCTCCACTCACAGTGAAACGGAATTACCACTGCCTGTTCTCCACTCTCTCTTCCAGTGGCACAGGGAATATTACCCATCCAGGGGCAGGAGGGCTTACAGCTTGAGCCTGGAAGACTCATACCCGTGAGTGAGTTATTTTTACATGTGCCAGCATAACACAAGTTCCTCAAGGTACCCGCAGTTCACTCATTTCTATAAAGCTAATTACTGATATCAGAAGGATGATACCTCAAAGGACAAGGTTCCTCTCACCGCAACCACAATAGCTTCTTTTTTGTGATCCAAAGCAACAAAAAATGGAATCTCATAGATCTGGAGGGGAAAAACGTAATCAGTAAAGACATCAACTTCTTATAAGAGCAAATACTTGTTCTCACCTTCTGAAAGCTCTTACTGAGCTCCCTATTGTGTCATGGAAGAATCTGAATTGGTCTCTTATCTAGGTATCTAAGTGCCTTTTTTTGCAATACTGAGACAGGTTTATGTCAATGGTTTTGTGGCTATTCCTTTAGATTAAGGAAAAAACCCAGAACTGAATGTTTTCATTTGGCTTTGCACGTTGCACTTTACAAATGCTGAAGGCAAACTAGACCCTTCACCCCTTGCTTTCCCTGAATTAATCACTCCAGGTTTTGCTGAATGCCTGTCCAGATGGATTACCTTGTTATGAAAACTGATATGAATGAAGTCTCTGTACTGCAGTCCTGTTATATTTAGGATGGATCCAAAGTGAAAGTTATGCCGATCACTGCCCGTTATATCAGAATCTGTTGGTCTATTTCCGCAGCTAACAAACACAGAAGAAAAAAAACTTTCATGTTCCAATTTTTTAGGTTTCCTTTCAAGGAATCAAAATTATATTTGCAGAAGAATTAATGCCAAGAATGAAAAGTGCTGCTTTTTTTTTTTTTTTTTCCTTTTCGCAATAGCACCAATAGTCTGATACAAGATGTTAACTCTGCCCACAGACCTGGCTCTGCCTGGGCAGCCCTGCCACACATTTCCACTTCAACCACTGGCAAAGCCCCCACTGCTGCAGGACCATCAGCAGAGCAAACAGTGCAGTAAGAAAAGAATTCTTAAGCTTACAGGTCAATGAGAAAAAACACAAACCAGGAAAAAGGAAATTCAAAACAAATTCTGTACAGCAAGTTTCTTTTTTATCCACTGTATTATATGTGGGGTTTTGGTGGTTTTTTTGCTCCAAGTAATTTATAGTTCAGTAGGCTATATTTATATTTTGTGTTACTGATTAAGAAAATCATGGTTACAGTCACAACTGTCAGTGGTCATGTAAATAGACAGTAATCCTACACAGCAATATGCAAACTGAGATATTGACTCTAAACATTTTTGATTAAAGGGGTTAAAGGGAATAAAAGGGAAGCTGGTGGGACAGGGAACTTTTGCTAATTCCTTAAGACAGGGAAAACTCTTGACAGACTTCTATTGCTACACAGACATCCGTGCCCAAAAAGCATCTCTAAAAAGCCTCATTTTAAAATGTGTTTAGTTTAATTCCACTTTTTCCTCTGTCATTTTGCTAAATGAATTTTATTTATCTCAATCACAAACTTGTTATGAAAAAAACACCTAACCTGTTTGAGGGTGTAAAGACATTGGAATTTTGTTTCTCCAGAATTCGTGAAAGATAACTATACCAGTCAAACTCATGTATCCCCAAGAGCGATAAAATTCAATGAAACAAAAATACTGCTATTGAAACTATTTTATATCTGCTAACACTAGTTAAATAGAAGGCAGCTGTGTGTTTTGAAGGTCTTGGGTCAAACCTACCAGTCACCTTTGAGCTTACAGAGTGCAGTAAATGGGTTGGTGTACACGTAGTAGGGCCATCCATAGGCAGCTGCAGCAAACAGCATGTAGTGAGCAGCATTCTCCAGCTCCACATCCAGATCATCAGTCTGAAAGGACACAGGGAAGGAAAAGGAAGGAGAGAGAGGCAGGAAGGTGTTAGGTAGCCTCAGAATAAAAGCTGAGCACAGACTAGTGAAAATGAAGGCATGATGAAACACACACTATCCAAAGGGAAAATCCGAGGGCTAAGAGGAGCTAAAAATAGCCACTCATATTCCAGGAAAAACTCTCTGTTTATTTACATAGCTACACAGCTGAAGAATCTTGAAAAGCTCTCATTAAACCACTTTCTTCCAATGCTGATACAGTGATAAGCTCAGTGCTGAAAACAACATTCCCTCCAAATATGTTACTTAAAGGAATGGAATGTCAAAGAGAAGGCTAAAGGGTCTGCAGCAGATCTGACTTTCAAGGTACAACCCCATCATCCTGGTTGGATTCAAAAGGGAGTTGACAGATGCACTGGTTGAAGTAGAATTAGATAGGTCTATTAAACACAGACCAAAAGAAGGGAAAAAAATGTACAAAGGTATTTTACCACCAAAGAGTAACAAAAATCAGTTAGCAAACTAAACCATCACCTGCAAGCATTTAAAAGATGCTATTTTTGCTTCTTACCTTGTTTGGGTATTTGCAGCAGACAAACAGGCATACTAAAAGAACAGCTTCTCAGTTCAGTGCCAATAGTACCAAATATTCATTTTCTCTCTGTTCTCTTTCTCTCCCAGCTGTTCAACAATGATTGAATGTCCTAAATGGTTCCCTTTTTGCACTTAATTCCCCATTCAGATGTAAGTTCTACTTATGCAAAAGCAGAAAATGTCTTGACCACAAGCTCATCAAGCTGTTTTCACTGAATCTATTAATAACTTAAATTGCTACAAATTTTTACAGTAGCGTCTAATTTTGTTTAAGAAACTAACCAGAAAAAAAAAAAAACAACCCTCTACGCAGTGAACTGCATTTCATGGTCTGGCATCATCTCGCAGAGTAATTACAGCAGAGGCTGCACCAACCCCATCTTTCTTACCACGAGAGATGATGGAGAATGACACAGGACTTCTTCGGGCTCTTTTGGGCAACTCTCCATTTTATCTTGCTCCTGGTGGAGCAGAATCAAACCAGCTGCTATGTCACTTGGCACCAGATCAGTGTCCTGGACAGGGAAGTGAAAGAGGTTGTTAAGCCACCCCACAGCGCAGCGTGGCTGAGCTCTGGTCCGAGCGTGGGGACGAGCGTGGGTCTCACCGAGAAGTAGGTGCGGAAGAGCTCGGCGATGCTGGTGAAGGCCACCCGGTGGTCGTCATCCTGCACGATGCAGCAGCACAGCAGCCTGATCCTCTTCTCCCACACCCTGGTGGCAGAGCTCTTCACGTTGTACAGCAGCTGCCCCGACTGGCTGCTCTCCAGGTTCCGGCTCATGCCGTCCGTCAGGTAAAGCGTCTTCTTCCCCCCGAGCGGGTCAAAGACAATGAGCACTCCAATGATGGTAAAGATGATGATAACCCAGCTGCAGAGCAAAGGGAGTGGGATAAAAGGGTGACATCAGATACTTCTGACAAGTGTGGAAGTAATCACAACTCCAGGTCTTGACAGACCAAAAACAAGGCTCGGTATGGAATTCCCTACGACCAACCCCCCTGCTCCTGCCCTAAGGGTGCAGGGCTTGTTACACTGGGCACAAGAGCAGGGCTGTTGGCTCGTCTCACACAGGGCAAAACCTCAAAATCACAGCACTGTGCTTTGGAAACAGCACCCAGAAGCGTGACAGCTCCACATCTCACCACCAGTTCAGTGATGAGGTTACTACTCCTTTCACATTTATCCAGTTTTCTACACTCCCATCATCCCTCTCACCCTTTCTGATCTTCACCTCCTTTCCTTCACTCCCGCCTGTGCCCTCTCGAGGCAAGTAGCTCTTAGGAAAGGACACCAACTCATGTTCCATTTCATGTACCCTACCAAGCTCAGACTTGTGGGGAGGCACCTTTACCTGGCAATAACTGTCCAAATGATGGCATTTATCACAGTCTTCTCACAGTGCACACTGCTGTCTGACACCCACACAGCTCCCAGCACAGCCCAGATGAATTCAGGGAAATAGAGAAGCAGGCGAGTATAAAGGACTTTGGGAAGTGATTTTCTTGGGCCTGGATTAGAGATTGTTCCTGAAATCACAGAGAGAATTTAAAAACAAGAATTTAAAACAAGAACTGTTCACAAATGCACTTCAAGTACCTAAAATTCTACCTGGAAATATGAGCTTTCTGATCTTTAGAGAGAGTAAGATACTTAACTGAAACTATCAGGTATTTTCATACTCATGGGGAGCTATCACTGAAGGTGAGGAAAGAAAACCAACAATGGGTTTATAGCTGCGATTCTTAGAATCCACTCTACTAAGATTCAAAATAACTCTCTAGTCAGACACAGTTCTGCACTGAACTTGAGGCAGCATTGCTGTGCCCAGCATAAGCCAAAGCTGCATTCCAGGAGCAGTGCCACAACTCCTCATGACTCTTGGTGCCTACTTTTATTATTCTACTTAGCTTTTAGTTGACTGAATGTTTCATTTTTAGGTGCTACTTTGCTGGGCTACGATAAAGTTCTGGTTATGGAGTCACTAAACAGTAACAGGAGAACAAAAGTAGGACCATTAGCAGGACAAATACTTCTCAGACTATTTTCTGTATTGATAGTTTACTAACAACCACTTCCTTTTAGCACTCCTAGGCAATAAAAAAGGGAGTAATTTTTGGCCAGCTCATTTCCTTAAACCAGTTTGCTTCTCCCAGTGAGGTACTGGGGTGTGTGTGCTCATGTGTAGGCAGGACAATTTATAAAGGCTTAAAACACTGCAGAACAACAACATCGTTGGAAACTACTTTCCAGTTGTAAAGCTGTGGTTCACACCCTGTGACAAAGCTGTTTAGAGAGCCCTTGATCCAGAGGGTGCTTTTTCCCATTCCCAGGTTGCAGCCTGTACTGCCTCAGCGTGGTTGCTTACACAGACACGAATCAGATGGAACTGAGGTTCCTCAAAACAACTTTTCCTTTCTCAGCACCACCCCTCAGTGTGTGAGGTCTCTCCAGGAAAACCAGTGGTCAGATTCCAGGCTAGGATTATCATCCACAACTCTGCTCTGACATAGTTTCTCTTCATGCACACTTTAAGCTTCTTTCCACTTAAGTAATTTAAACAGTTTTATTTATAGCATGTTGTGAGAACAAATATATTAAGAGTTTGTGGGGTCTCCTCTGTTATTCCAGAGACCACACACATATTCCAAATTAATCTTCTTAGCATTACTTCGAAAATCAGGTGCCTCACCAGAACAAAAAGCTTTCCTAGCATTTTTTAACCCAAAATGAACCATTTGTACAAATGAGTAGAAGTTGCATTGGGGTCCTCCATTCACTTCAAGCTGTAAGTCCTATTTAGCAGTACTTACTGTGCTAGTTTTATTGAGACATTTATAAAAATCACTTTCCTTTGTGGTTTTTTCCCCAAGCAACCCACTGCAACTGAGGAACTTTCACAAGCCATGACTAAACCTGCCTGTGCAAGGCTAAAACTAACACAGTACTTCAGATGGGAAAGCGATTTTTGGATACATTCCCCTCGACTCCTGTCAGAGAGGGGGAGCAGTGTTCCATCAGAGGTCACACAGAGGGGTTTTCAGGATGCTCTGATGGCAATGGACATATCTCTACTAGCACTTTGTCCTAATAACAGCACTATCAACAGCCCCAAGCTATTGTCCATTGATTATGTTATATTCCAGACCAACAAAGATAACTCTATTAAAGCAAACATATTAATGGTTACAGAGAGTTTTTTAAGTTTGATTACCCTTTTTAAAGGGTAGTCAATTTTTTTCCAGGTTTTTTTTTAATGTCAACTCTAGATTAAAAAACCACAGCTACTACAATCCTACCAGATAAACACAAAATACTACTATTAACTATTTACCTTGCATACTGATGTACACAAGAGCAGATAACACACATATTATGGAAGCCAGGAGGAGGATGAGGACGATCAAGTAGCTGTGCAGCAACCTTCCCCCGGGACAGTTAAACTCCCCCTTGTGCACCGCGTAAAGGACGAGGATCCCAACCCACCTGCACGGAAGCGAGATAACAAAAGTTACAGCCGGAAAGGAAAAGTGCAACACTGCAAAGTGATCGCCCGAGTGGTAGTTTTGATTTTAATGAAGGCATTGCACAAAGATCGATAGCAGGGGAGCTGTTACATAAGGAACGTTGTCAGAAGGAAGCGACCACACGGACACTCCGCAGGAATTACAACTCAGCTCCTCACCGCCTCAGATCCCACAGAACCCAGGCCGGGGGACAAAAAGGAATCACCCCGTTAATTACTGCAGGAACGAAACCACAGGAGCGCTGCTCGGGGGCTGAGCACAGCGGGCGCTCGGGGCCCGGGGCACCGCGGGTTCCGTGTCACAGCTGCTCCCGCCGGCACCGCCGCGGGGCCCCGCGAGAAGCGCTCTTACCACACCAGGCGCACGAACAGCTCGAAGGCGCCCGGGAGCACGAAGTCGTCGCTGCCGATGGCCCAGCGGCGGCCGAACACGACGAGCCCCGGCATGGTGCGGGCCGGGCCGGCCGAGCTCCCTCAGGGCCGCCGGGCCCCGCCCTCAGCCCCGCCCCCCAGACCCGCGGGGGGCGTGACGTCACGGCGGCTCGGGGCACGCACGCGCCGGGAGCTGAGCGCGCGCGGGGCGGCGGGAAAGCCGGGCCCGCGCAGGGCGCGTGCGCGGCTCAATCGCGGGGCGGGGCCGGTGACGTCACGGGCCGCCCTGAGGGGGCGGCGGCGCCTCCTCATTGAGGGGCGGAGAATTGATTAGAGAATTAACGGCGCAAAGCACCGAGGGACGGCAATGAGCTCCCCCGGACCAACACACACAGCCGCGGCTCCCACCGGGATCACGCTCTTGTATCTCACCACAGGGACACACCGGGGTTTTTGATCAGCCGGGCTGCTCAGTGTAACATCTGAGATAGTGGAGACCGCAGCGCCTCAGCACCCACACTGCTCATAAACACTACTCACCTGCGGTCAGGAACCAGAACCACCACTGCCCAGGGAGATAATGATGGCAAATTCACTCAGAGGAAATAAACGCTCTCTTGAAGATAAAACAAGCACCAAACCCTCCTCTGCGCCAGGCTGGAGTCACTGCTGTGCAGACTGCAGCACCTCTGCACCCACACTGCAAATAATACTGTTCACCTGGGATAATGGGAACCATCACTGAGGAGGGAGATAATCTGCCATCACTAACTCGAAAATAAACATTTGAAGATAAAACACAAGCACCAAAGTCTCCTCTGCACCAGGCTGGAGTCACCGTTGCTTCTTTCACCAGTGAAAATGCCCCTCACGCCCTTAAAAAGTTCGTATTTCAATACAACAAACAATGACATTAAGCAACTCTCCCACACCACAACTTTTCATACAATCCCAGGCTAACAGAAAGCTTTCACACTTGGGAATGAATTAAAAAAAAAGCAAAATGTTTTCACCATTTCATAAAGTGTTTATTGAGGATGGTAACACAGGATAAATCATGCAACAGCTCAGTAAAAAAAGGGAATCATTTAAAGGATGAAGAATGGTAACTGGTGCTGCTGATTTTGAAAAGTTTATAAAAAAAATATTAATTGTCCAAAAGTGACATCAAAAACCACTTGAAGCTGAACATGGAAGTTGCTTATAAAGCATTCATTAAAAAGAAAATGTAGATATTGTTTAAAATGATCACCTACAGATTACTGCAATCAACTTACAAGTCTCCCATTTCTATAGCTGTAATGGTGTAGCAGGGCTGTACATCCAAGATATTTAACCTTCTTTTCCTGAACAAACAATACACTCACAAACACATGCCACTAAGCAACACAAGTGCACCTCTTACCCATCACAACCTGCACTGCCAAGTGCTTTCATTACTGGGAGTACCTTCCCAAACATCATGGCAGAACAGGAAAAAGCCCATCCTTGTGGCCTCAAGCCACTTCCTCATTGCCCTCTTGCCATCAGTCTGTTTTAGAAGGGGAACAACTACAAAATGTGACTGTTCCCCTTCTGGCACCAACGTACATTTTGAATAAGGAACTCCATGTCAGCAGATGGCACAAAGACTGGGCACCAGCACATCACATCAAACATCGGTGGTTTCAGATTTAGAGTTGACATATATTCGCCTTTTGGAAAAAAAAATAAATATAGTGGAATGAAAATTGAATCAAAGGGAAAGAACAGATGACTACCATCCATCAAGGATGCACATATCTGTGCACTGAAAACAAAAAAAAAAAAAAGGAAAAAAAAAATCAGTCATTTCAAAGAAAATCTTGAAAATTAAAAAAAAAACGTTTGCACTTGTTCCTGGTCATAAACAATCTCACAAAAATCTCACTTTTGGAACTATTCCAATTGAAACCATACACTGAATTTATTAATACAGTATAAGTTTCTTTATGTAAAAAATCTTTATACATAGTAATAAAAAAGATAAAGGCAAGATGCATCAAACAGAAATCTGCTGGTTGTTTTTCCTCCGTTCTTACAGAGCCGCTGATGACTACCTGCACTATAAAGAGCTGTGTTTCTGACTTTCTGTCTCAAGCATCTTCGCCTTTGCTTGTGATAAGGATTGTTCTGTCCAAGCATCCAAAAGGACAGATGCTGGTGATGTTTTGGCACTTACGCTGGCAAACTGAGCTTCTTTCCCTTGAGTACTGTGAGGAAAAGAAGGAAAGAACACAGTTAGCAAACCAAAGTCGTGATGCAGGAGAAGCACACGCTGCTAAAATTTCAAAGGGACCAAACCCCATCACACAGAGTCCCTTTGTTATGAGATGGGTGCACTGCAGAGGGTCCTCCCAACCTGCCTCTCTTTAACACGTACTGGTAAAACGAGAATCAACAGCAATTCTAATCCTGCCCTCTTATGGCACCCTGGAATTCCCACTATTCCTCATAGGACATACCAGCCCACGATCATGGTCTCTTAGGAGTTATGACTAAAGCAACACAGCCCCAGGTAGCTTGGCAGTTACATGATGGAAGCTGGAATGTGAGCGAGGGCAGAATTACTAATGCCCCCAGCAGAAGTGACTGCTTCTACTCTCAGCACAGACAGAAACATCCTAATCCCTTTGGAATCCCAAGGTATTTAAAACCACTGAGAAAGGTGTCTGTAAGCCTGGGATCTGCACATAACAGTGCAGGTGGTCAGGAGAAGCAGGAGGTTCATGCTTTTCAATAGAAGGCAACAGCAATGTGTATTTAGCCCTACTTACATTTTTCTGTAAGTTCACCAGACCATTTACACATTTATAATCTACCTAAACACAGAAACAGCCCTCAGAAATGCCCCACAATAGCAGAAAGCACACTCGATAAATTAAGGAGATTTTAGCAATAATTTACACAGAATCAACAACCCTGTAGTGCCAATACAGCAGATCCCTACGAGCACATTAACTGCTACATTCCACAACCTGAAGCTGGAGGTTACTGCACCACTTACCTTTTGTAACATACAAATAGAAGAAGTCACAGTACAGAACGGTCTGGACCACACCAGCAACAACAGCTATGAGGTCAAAAAATCCCTCAAAATAGTAGCGCCAAATCCAGTTGACTAAGTACAAGGCACGGTACAGACCCAGGAAGAAAAGATAGTGAGTAGTGATGGTCTCTGCTTCCCCAGTTTTGCTGATCATAAAAAGTTGAGGGAGAATAGCAACCGATTCAAGATAGATGGAGAAGGTCCACAGTATCTGAAAGGGGAAAAACCGCACGTTTATTCAAGTGTCTCACTGATAAGAGAAGGACAGAAAACATTTGACTTGGCTTGATTTTTCACTCTCTAGCAATGTTATGAATGAATACCTGTTCAAACAGGTACAGTATTCTGGCAAACTTTTCAGGTACAGGAAAAACTAAGTGAAAGCTTCATAATCAACCACAGGACGGTACGAGGGAACTTTCCTGGCACAGAACACTCTCTCCAAACCAGGTGTACAGTGAGCTGGCACACACAGGGGCACTCTCGAGGGAATCCGTGTGCACCCAGCTCAGGAGTCACAGTACGTGAAATACAGCTTACAGAGCTGCTGCTGTGAAAAGCTGCAGACAAGATCAAGTCCTTTCCCCCGCCACATGTTCTTTCAGTTTTTATCTACTGGTTTAAAGAATGAGTTAATAGGGAACAGATTTTAAAATAATGTCTCAAAGTGTTGCAATTCAATTTCCTTTACTCTCTAATAGAACCACTTAACTCTAATAAAGTTTAAAATGCAGCTCAGTCCACTTCAAATAAGCATCTGAAGTTACTCTCTATTTCATGGGAAAAATTACCTGTTTGAACTCTAATTACATTTTTAACAAAATTTTTCTGTCAGGAAAACGCACAGCTGCACTTCAAATACAATATAATTCTTTCTAACACTCCAGACCATTTGCAATTCTACAAAATCTAAGAAGTATTATAATTCCTTTGGTTTTCACCAGGTGGCACCAACTATTCACAAACTGCATTCTGGGAAATTTCTTTTACAGACAAAACAAAAGGAAGGACACTTTTGAATTAATATAACCACCAGAGTGTACTGGGAAAAATACAGACTTCTGCTTAATAAAATAACCAATGTTGATAATAACGCTGGTCTCCTGAGGTGCCCTTAATTTGCACAGACATCTACACCCCACAGATGCATTAAGGAAAGGATTAGCCTGAACCTACTAAACACCGTCCCTTTGCCAGCCTAAAAACACTCATCTTCATGTTCTAAATATTTTAGGGGAAAAAATACAATCTCCTGCCCACAGTCAACTCACCTCCAGAGGAGAGAAGTCATGATTGACAAGGAAGGAGAGGCCACCAACAGGAACGATCAGGAACTCCACTCGGAAGGTGTCATGGTTTCCATCGTAGGTGGCCTTGAACTTCATGTAGATCAGGTAGACGGTGGCGTACGAGCAGGCGATGTAGATGAGCTGGAGAGCAAGGAAAGAAAAGAAACAAAACCCAAAACAATCCATAGAGGCTGCAGGAACAGATCGAACTCCCTCAACAGCCATATCCCCAAGCACCAAGAGGAGTAAGTGTGATCTTTTCTGATTGGTTGCCTTATTTGTCTATGTGATTTTGCAGGCTGTTGGTGGTGCCTAACTTTTTCAACATCAGTGACTCTAGGCTCTGCTGGTTTTGTTGCTTTAAAGGCATCACCTGCCTCTGGTTGAAGTGACTGTCCAAAGGTGCTTTGAAGACCCTGAATAGACAGAACTGAGGTGATGCCTGGGGAAGGAATACCCCTTCTGCAACTGCGAGGGAAGCACTGGCCCCAGACAGTTACGTTACAAAAGATGCATCCATGCACTAATGATGGAAGGGGCCTTTCAACAAGCCCAGCGTGGTGTAGCTCATGTGGCAATTAAAAACCTATTCAACAAGCCCCATTCAGACTCAGCCATTTAACAGATCACAAATTAGCTGATTTGTGTTAGACCTTTAAACTCCTCTAAAATCTGAAGAGTGGCAAGTGGACACTGTTCTCCACCGACCAACAAGGCACAAAAGCTGCAAAACCAACTAACTGAGAAGCAGCTAACCAGAATTCAGTTTGAGCTGAATGTCTAACGTTCCCATTTTTAATGGTTATGGTACAGTAGACTTCATAGCTGTTCCCCGTGGAAAAAGCAAAAAGCCTCATTTTACAGATGAGAAAACAGAACCAGAGAGAATCTATGACTTTCAAAAGGTCAATCTGCCACCATCAGGACAGAGCTCACACTGTCCTGGAGTCACCACAGTACAGCAGACTAGACAAATAGTTTAGTTTCTGCCTCAGTTTCATCACGAAGATTAAATATTCCGAACCATTTATCACACTATATATGGGTTCTTTTCAACTGAAAAGTAACTGCTTAAGAAGCCCACTGTTTGCAGATGCTATTAATCACTAAAAGCTCTGCTCACATTAACAAAATTAGGCAAATCCTGTATTAAGGAGCACAGAATCCAAATGCTCTGCTACATGAGCACCCCAAATGACTGGAGATAAAAGATAAAGGATATAGGGAACTCCTACTACAGGTGTGAACTAATGGCAATTTGTATGGTCACAGAAGACACTAAAAAGTGTGAATGGATCCAAACTCTCTATATTACAAATTTCTTCATGAGAATCATAGCGTGTTTTGGGACACTCAACAAGGTTTCACTTTTAAAGACACCAAAATAAAAGAATGTTAGAAAAAAGACTGCAGAGTGCACTGGCAGAAATGCATCCAATACTCAGCTACTGGGACCATGAGAAGGACACTGATGCCAAAAGTCTTTCTGGAAAGACTCAGTTTAGTGTGAGGTTGAGCATCACAAGTGTCATTTCCCACATTCATTCCACTTCTAGTCAGAAAGGCTGCAAAACAAAGACCCTGCATCATACCCAATTGCAAAAACCCCCAAGGGGCTCCTGTGGTGCACCAACAGTACTTTTCAATAGTCTCAGAAACAACATATGGAAAAAGCTTGTGTTTCAAGAATATTTTAACCCACAGCTCTTCAGCTAGACTGTCAATATTGAAACATGTGACTTGTTAGAAGTGTGAGTTCAAGATTCAAAATTTTATTTTACGTATTATCCCCCTAATTCTTCTGTACATTTTGCATTATTGATTATCCAGTCTTTCCTCTTGGCAAAGTTACATTATCCTCTGAATTAAAGCTGAAAAGCATCAAGAAAATCCATGAATAAAGGAACTGGACTAAAAAAGTGCCTGAACTGGTGCCACAAATATGCTGCACTCTCACAGATTACTGCTTTATTTTTTTGTACTCAGTACAAGAAATTGCAGGAATAAATAGGAAATAACAACTCCAAATTGAGGCTCCCTAACACCCAGTGGGCAAGTGAACAGGGTATAATCTCATGGAAGGACATTCCTAAGAGAGTGCTCCTGTCAACTTCTGATCAGCCTCTGACCAGACACTGGCTGCAATTCTGGCAGTGCATTCTGAATACTAATTTACCTTGTAGTGGATAAAAAGAGATTTACTTGTGCTCTAACATCTCAGTTGAGAAATACAATTTATTTGAACCATTCTCACCAAAGTTTTTATTTTCAATAACCAAAATATCATTTGTTCTAAGCATCACAGTCCCCATACAAACAGTTTGTAAAAGCTGCATGTAGAGTGGGGGAAAAAAAAAAAAGAGGGGTTTGAGTCCATCTTCCACATTCTTTATCCAAAGCCCATCTTAACTTATTCTGTATCAGCTGTGCAGTGGGCCATTTGAAGAGGCTGTTACTAATGAAATTATGCACTCTGCAAGCAACATCACTAGCTTTTCTAACTCTTCAGGATACTCTACCTTCATAGATGTGTTATACAATGAAATGAATGAAGTGAAGAGGTCCAGGTAACGGGTAGTGAAGACCAGTGCAAACAGAAGCTGGCTTTTCCCAGAAATACCTAAAGTGATAAAGGAAATAACTGATTATTCAAAAAGTGAGGATGTGCTTCAAAACACTCGATGCCGAGGATGAGAAAGGATATAGCCTTTATTTCTATGCAAGCTGATTACACAATTAGGACAAATTCCAAGCTTCCAAGGTGTACAAACATAATTATAAGCCCAAATAGCTTAGTAATGTGAAAACAGGTAATTCAATTCAGGAACTTAATTGACCACATGGTGGGAAAAATAACAAACAGTCAAAACCAGATGTTACTGTGTACTATAACAAAATTTTAAAAAGACAGAGAAGTGAGCTAAACTGTCAGACATCTACATTGCATCTCCAAAGCAACTTCTGATTCCAGGCCAAAGCCCCAGTGTCAAAACGTTTGTACTTAACTTCAGGCACTAGAGATGAGTTAGAAGCATAAAAGCTTTGCACAATCAGTCCCTAAAAGCTTCTGAAAACTGGGCTGAAGCATCTCTCCATAATACTGATGTGGTGGTGTGTCACAGCAGGGGAACAAAACAACCTACCCTGTGCCTCTATCTTGTTATTCCAATTATTCTTGTTTTCAGTCATCCAGGGTGAAAATAATTGAATCTGTTCAGCTAAGCATGCAAATCTTGTTCAAAAAACAAGAGGGAAAAATACTCTGTAGGAGAGGGTTATGATGCAAGGCTCAAAATCCTTGTCCCTTAATACAGAGATATTTCTAGAAAGGCTTTTAATAACAGTGCCATAAAGCAATTAACAGAAGGCTATCTGCTATGGTTACTGAACTCCTTTTTCATTCCAGCTTAAGGAACAGGGAATAAGCTGCCCCTGATGAAGGAATTTTATTTTTATGTATAAAGCACAGGAAAACCGAAACAGTAACAATTAAAAAGGAGGTTGTTGGCAACTTTCATATGTGAAATGTCTGTGAGGTGAGCCTGACTTGCCACCTACAGAACAACCCAACTGCAGTGTGGGGAACAGCAAATGCCTCAAAACCTACAGCTATGAGGCTGTAAAGCTGCAGAATAAAACTGGCAAGTATTAAAAAACAAAACAACCCCTCCCCAAAAAAGAGCCACAAACAAACCATTTCCCAAAATTCAGAAAAAACACCAAACACATCTGACATTTCTTGAGCTAAACTCTGCTGCTCAGACAGCTGGAGCAGCACCCTGGGCTGTCTCAGGTGTGCTCCTCGGCATCACCACTCGCCAATAAAACCTCTCAGCAAGAAACGCTGGCCGAAGGTCAGAGCCCACAGGACAAAGAAATCCACCTGGCCAGATCACAGAACAGCAGCACACTGCAGCATGTCATTACACTGAATTATTTAGCATGCTATTTTCTTTTAGCAAACAACTCTGAGCAGAAAAAAAAAAAAGGCATGTAAGATAAATTCATTATGGATAAATTTGGGTCTGGATATACTGTCACATAAATACATATCCTTGACAAATTCCTCTAAGGCATCGGCAGCCTCACCTCCTCAACACCAAAGCTGTCATTTTTATTATTAAGGCTTTCAATACTTTTACTGATTTTTTTGAACCTGTAGGACAATTGTACGTTCCTGAAACCCATCCTAAATCCAAGATTAAACTAATTTTCAAGTTACATAGGCTAGACTAGACTAGGCAAGGTTCAAAGTGTAAACCAAAGGCCTATGGAGAGACAGGAAACTGGGAGAAAGTAAGAGCTATACCAGGAGCAAAAATGGAGGGAGGGAGCAGGGAAAGACTCTGTTGTATGAATTTAATGCACTTCCTTCTCCCTTTCTTATTACACCCACAAACATTCCTTGGTTCTTGAGCTAAATAAAAACATTTTTATTTCTTCTTCCCAAGTTCTGGGCTCAATCTAGAAGAGCCAAACCTCGCCTTTTTGTTCCATCCTCACACGTGGAAAAATTCCTTCGACTTCTGCGTTCCAGCTTGGCTAAAAGCCATAGCAGGAAACTTTAATTCAAAAGCTCTGCTGATTTTCACTGCCAGGGAGGAGAGCAGAGCTGGAATTGTAGGACTTTCTGATCAACTTCATTTTGCTCTGGTGAGTCAGGGAAGGAACAACAGGCCGAGCAGAGGCAACTCAGCCAGCCCAGCTTGGGAGTGTGTGCAGCACTTACTGACTATGAACTGCACAGCACAGCCAGAAAATCTTTAAACTAAAGCTTTCCAAATGAAGGCCCGCTCATATTTTGCCATGAAAACTTCAGACTTTGTGAAATACAAAAAAAAAAAAAAAAAAGTAGTTTTGTTCTGTATGAAGTTCACATCAGCCACAGAAACACACCATCTTTGGTTCTGCTAATAAAATACTAACATAGGAACGCTGTACCTTCAGTTAAAAAACCCAGTCTAATTCTGAAGACAAAGTTTTCAAAAGACAAAAGGAGTATTTTCCTTCAAAGACAGAAAAGACATTCCAAAGCTACCTAAAGCAGCAGTTTTTGAGAAAATACAGGTAAATTGGCAGCAGCCTTTGGCAAAGTACTGTCTAAAGTCTTTAACATAGTGTATGATCTGGTCTATAGCAGACACATAAAACTGAGATACAGCTAAATTACCTGGCAAAAGTATTACATATTTACTATCTACACTACTTTTTCAGAGTATGTAGCATATTTCACTATTCAGTCTTGCAACTGCAGGTCACCTTTAACACTTGACAAATGACCAATATGTGCAAATCAATTTTCAGGCACTAATTTGCACTGCAAACAATCTAATTTTACTTGAAATGGGAAAGAAAATACAGTCTGAACATGACAGTATTTGAAAGAACAGGATTCCTCAAGTCTCATGAATTTCCTAATCATGACATGAAGCAATAATAAAAACCTGCTACGTTCTCTACGGCTCTTATCGATAATTTTTGAGCTGCTGAGTGGCAAAAGTTTTTTCCAAATTTTAAGCTTGGAAAATTAAGTCAAATAACTGTACATGCAAAAAACCCGTTTCCCTGCCAGCTCTGAAATTCTGAAGTCATCATTTGCCTTCCCCTTGTTCTCTTTTCAATATATTGACTAAATCAGGTAAACAATTAAGTCTGTCCAATGCTTCTGAAACACAGACTGCTCCCCAGTGCAGATGAGCCCAGCCTCACCTATCTTCCTCAGTTAGAGGAGCCGCTTCTTAGCAAAGACAAGGGGCACTGCTGTGTCTTCAGGAAGCAGCAGTTGCAGCAGAGGTGCACAGGCTCTGCCTCATCTCCAGCTGCTTTTACAGGCCTTCGAGCTCCTCTTGGAACAAAGGCCTCAGACGCAGATGCAACCTGAAGAGAGGAGTCGGCACCATGTGGTTTGCCAGCTCTTCATGGATCACAGCCTTGCAGTTCAGCTCTGATTTATTTCCTAAGCCTCTGCTGCTGCAAAAGTGCACACTTACAGCAGCAGCTGGTTTGCTCACATTTCCTCAGTCACCAAGAACCACGAGCTATAAGTTTATTTAATTTATAAACTGCCCCAATAACCATGCAATGTAAAGGAATGGCTGAAAGCCCTCTAGAAGAGGCTCTCAGCAGCTGCTCAACATTAACTGGCAGCAATTTAGGTGCTATTGCCATGTATGACTCCACAAATATATTTTATGCAAATATATATTGACAAAGTTTTCATCAGTAGAAACCTCAACTGGCAACAATGAACCACTACAATGAACGGAACAGAGCCCCAAAAATATAATTCTTTGAGGTTCTCTGGACAAATTTATTAGGCTTCAGACACTGATCTCGGCAGTAACATGGATCTAGATTTACTCCTGAGGACTCAGGCAGAACTGGAAGACTCAAAAAAAAACAAAAACAAAAACAAAAACCAAACCCAATCCTTGATAAACACATCCCTGGTAAATTTTTTTTTTTTTGCTCAGGAAAATGAATGAAGCAGACATTTCCTATGAGCCCATGCACGTGTGTGTTCAGGGATGCTGGATAATCTGGGAAAGGGAAGAGCTAAAGGCACTATGTAATGCAGGCTTTCTTTCCTGTCTTGGAGAAAGCTGTACTAATGATTGGTATGAGTCTGCTTTCTTCTGAAGAAACCCCTAGTAACAGATATCCTCAATCACAACTGACTTAATATAAGCAACATCAGATCACTTTTTAAGCAGAGAGATGGGACCAGGTCACACTGCACTACACTGCGTAAATAACCTCATGTCCAAAGGTCACTTAAGAATCTCTTGGCTCAAACCCTATTTGAATTTTAGCCTTGCACTAGAATGTCTTTTTTCCTTCTTCAGACAACAAAAGATATTTAGTTTTTAGATAATTAACTGCGTTTCCCAAGTAAAACACAGGACAAAACTCTACAGAAGAGCTGATGAAGGCAAGGCCCTCTCCTGCCAGATCCAGAGCAGATTCCTAAAGCACTAGAGCCTGAGCCAGGTAAGTGCATTAGGAAGGTGCTCTTGCACTCTATGACCTCGGGAACAATAGTTCTGCACTGCATGTGGACCATGGAGTCATTTGACCGACTTCATTTCAAAATTTAACAACAGTTTTTACCTTATTTAAAACCAAAGCTATTAATTTACTTTTTAAAAATCAAAACTATTCATTCACTCTTTTTTTTTCTTTGCACTATCAAGTGATTAGCAAATGACTTGATATGAAAACATACAGAACCTGTACTTCCTCTTACCTGGAGGGTAAATCTCTTTCATTTCCCCATTAGCAGTTATTTCAGGTTACAGCTCAAACTAATTCTTCACGCTTTTAACTGAAGTCTTTACAAATACATCAGCTCAACAATGTTAACCTGGTATTTGAATAACATCTCACGTCAACACACGGCCAACTGATTTCAACAATAGTCACCCTCACTAACGAAGGAGAAACTCACTGGAGAGAAGGCAAAGCCAAGCTCACAGCAAAAACAGTATGTGCAGGGCAGGCAGCCCGATCCACACCGAGCACGGAAATGCCCATTTTGAATGACAACAACTCCCGGTTTTCTGAAAGAAATCAGCTATGCTGCAGTTATGGGCACCGCCTGCAATTCCCTCCAGCCACCACACCGTACACCAGAAGGGAGAGAGCGAAGCACAGCGCACGGGATTCGAGCAGGCCCGTGCAGAAGAGGGGGGAGCAGCCGCGATCCCACCCGGGGGGCGGCGGAGCGGGGCTCGCCCGGCCGGGACCCGGCGCTCCTCCCGCTGCCACGTCAGACGGGCCCGCCGATCCCGCCTGGAATCTCTGTCCTACAGCTTCCTACTGCAGCTGGCCAGGCAAACAAACGCCCTAAAACCGGCACGACCCACAGTCCAATTCCTGCACAAAAGGGGAGCGAGGCCGCCGCGGAGGGAAGGGGCGAGCGCGGAAACTTCAGGGGCTGCGAAGTGCGAGCGGCTCCCGGCGCCGCTCCAAACACCGAGCTGCCGCCGAATACCGCTGGCCCAGAGGCCGAGCAGGGCCCGGGAAGGCGAAAAACGAGATCCAGCGGCTTCCCCGAGGGCGGCGGGCGCGGGCAGGGATGGAGAGATGGACGGAGGGATGGAGGGAGGCGGCTGCCCGCCCCGCGGGGGACGCATTCCTCCCCCTCCCCTCCTCCAAACCGGCCTCCCCATTCATTCGCCCGCCGCCGGGGAGTTACATAAGGAGCGACCCTCCCGGGCACGGCCGGAGCGCCGGTGCCCAGGGATTAAAGTACAAATAATGGCAACCACAACACCGCTCAGGCAACGGCAGCTCCCGCCAGCGCCCCCCGCCCGGAGCGGGGGTGCGGCTCCTCCTTGCCCTCCATTGCCGGCTGCCCACCCGCTTCCCTAGCGCTGGATTTGGAGAGGGCCGAGCCGGGGGGAGGTCAAGAGGAGGGCAGAGCCCCCTTCTCTGCGCGGGGAGAGCGACCGTCCCTTTTCACCTGCGCGGCCCGAGTCCCGCCCGCCCGCCTGCCCCGGCAGCCCCCGGGGGCGCCCCAGCAGGGTCAATCCCCCCTCCCCGCCTCTCCTCGCTCCACCACGGCCCCTCCCGGGCCGGCGGGACCCCCCACCCCACCCCGGCTCGCCAGGCCTCCCCCCGGGTCGCGGCCCCGCGGGGGCGATCGCAGCGGCCTCGGCGCTGCGGGGGCGATGCCGCCCGGTACCCGGCGGGGCTCCCTCCCGGGGGGGGCTCCACGGCCCGGAGCCGCCCGGCCGGTCCCGCCCCGCGGCCTCCGCACGCACCCGCGCAGGAGCGGCTCTTCCAGATCTTGAGCAGCAGGATGATGATGGCCGCCAGGTGGGACAGGTCCCCGGTGAGGCGGAAGATGTTCATGGCGGCGGCGGCGGCGGCAGAGGCGGCGGCGCAGCCGGAGCCGGGGAGCGAAGATGGCGCAAGCTCAGCGGGCACCGAGCGACGTGGCCCGGGGACGTGGCCAGGCAGCCCCGCGCCGGTGCACGCCGGGAAGCGGGGGGGGGGAGCGCCCGCCCCGCTCCGCCCTCAGCCGGGGCCGCCCCGGGAACCGCGGGCCGGGCTGGGCCGGGCGGGGCCGTGGCCGGCTCTGCCCTCCAGGTTTTTGGGCGTCCAAACTCAGCAGTTTAGATATGTAAGAGCTAATAAATGTATATTAATAGCTGCTGTCGCGTTCTGTGAAAACCAGCAGTTGATTTGATGCACGTTTAGGGGTTTTTTTTAGGTGAAAATCTATGTAAGTTATTGGAGCGGGTCCAGCGGAGGCCACAAAGGTGGTGAGGGGTCTGGAGCCTCCCCTTCATGTGAAAAGACTGCGGGAGCTGGGCCTGTTTAGGGAAGAGAAGACTGAGAAGGAAACCTCATCAATACGTATAAATATCCTAGGCGGGCGCCAAGAGGATCACAGAATCATGGATGTTATGGAATGGTTTGGGTTGGAAGGGACTTCAGAGATGTCTCATTCCATCTCCCTGCCTTAGGCAGGGATGCCACTTGCTACACCAGGTTATTCAGGGCCTTGTCCAACCTGGCCTTGAACACTTCACGGCTGGAGCAGCCACAGCTTTGCTGGGCAACCTGTGCCAGGATGGTGCCAGACTCTTTGGTGGTGCCCAGCTACAGGGCAAGGAGCAGTGGCCATAAACTAACACACAAGAAGTTCTACCTCAACAGGAGGAAGAACTTCTTTCCATTGATGGTGGCAGAGCACTGGAAGAGCTGCCCAGGGAGGGCATGGAATCTTCCTTCTCTGGAGACATTCCAAACCCACCTGGACACATTCCTGTGTCACCTGCCCGGGCGACCTTGCCTTGGCCTGCGGTTGGACTGGATTATCTCCAGAGGTCCCTTCCAACCCTAACAATTCTCTGATTCTATGAAATCTTCCAAGAAAAAAAAAAGGCAATAATTCCTTGCAGCAACCAGGCTCTGTGAGTCAGCACGGTGCCTCTTCACAGCCATGAATCCCTAACCCTGAAAGGGGACATCACCGTCAGAGATGCGTGAACAGTTCAAAGAGGCATCTCCTCTTGATAACTCTCCAATGTTCTCTGTAAAAAAAGGCAACAATCCAAACAATAACCCAGAAAACTAGGAATAACCTCACAGGAATGGGATTTCCAATGACTGTAGAAATCCTAACTAAACAGTGGTGCTTTGTGGGGTAACTTATTTCTTAAAAATCTCTTGGCTTACATTATTTCACAAAATAGTGTGAGGACTTAACTGTTACAGAACAATATCCAGAAAATTTCCCACACCAGAAGGTTATGAATTCTTTGAAAACTTATGAAAAGGATCCTAATTGCAGTCTTTAATTTTCCTGTTTAAATTGTAACACAAATATTGCAATCTTTAAAGAGCTTACATATTCCTCAAAAGAAAAGAGAACTGATTAGTACCTCCTATTGAGTTTATCTTTTTTAATAAGTACCCACAGTGGGACAGAAACAAATTTACTTATTTTCAGAGATTAGGAATCAAAGCCTGTCCTCTTACATCACTGTGTGTACAAGTACTGCAGTACAACTCCTTGACAAGCTCCATAGCATCTCTTATCTTATACTTCTAATGCCCTAAGAGAAGAGTTCATCTGAAAAGTTTAATAGATTTGAAGTCTAATTAATTATCTTAAACAGATGTTGAATCTTTTTTGGCATCAAATAATGTTTGATGTAACTACCAGTGAGTTGCCCACTTGAGGACACATTTTAGGAACCCAAATCGAGCACCTGGAGAATTTGCACTGAAGGCGACAGCGTCTGGCAGAACTCTCCAGGTCTGGGGTACAGGCTGTTTGACACAGGCTTGATTGAAATATGGACATTTAATACCTCAGATCTAAACACTTCTGAAAGGATGGGTACTGAAATAAAAGTAGCTAATAAAAACACTGACAGATGCATAGCTGGAATATATTTTAACAGATACATTAAAGGCAGAGAGCTGACATCCATTCCCTCTCAAACCCCTTCTCAGTTCATGCAGGATATATTCAGAACTTGTTTGTGATCTAAGTTGTTTTCTGACATCTGATTAAATATTGAAACATGTCAGGCCCCAATTAAAGATGACCTAAGGCAGCTTGTGCATCAAACCAGCACATGATTTTAACTGTGCAATGGCTATTCTTTGATAAATCAATACAGTTCATTTCTATATACAACAGTTAAAAAATATTGGAGAAGGTAGTACCAGAAAATACTATCCTGCTGTATTTGGGACTATTAGCTTTTTCCACTGCCTTCATATTTCTACTGTATGATTTTACTCTTGGCTTCTCTTCTTTTCTCCTTGTCCCCCAAAGACCACAGATATTGTGAGATGTTGTTAAGTATTTCTAAGGCTAATTAATACCAGCTAAAACATGAGAAGATAAATGTTATGCTACTGCCAGCAGAAAGCAAGAAATGCAGCAATCACAATTCCTCCATTGAATACTTCAATGTATAGTCACTTGGACTGTGAGCTCTGCACATGCCTGTGTTCCCGCATCATGAGGGCAAGAAAATCCTCTCATTAATCCGGATTGGAAAAGCAGACTGATGCTGAACAGAATGGGGCAGGAAGAGACAGATGGACATTGGCTGCTTTCTACTCATTGCAGAAAAAAATTAATACCTTTGGTGACTATCTATTTCTGGATACAAATAAAGAACCAGATGTGAATTTTGATAAAAATATCCTATCCTAAAAAACTGCTCCATGTCCTGATGCCAGGCAAGGTCAGGTGGGGTATATGAGTTAGTCTTATAATTTCTCTGTAGAAGGACTGTGTATATAAATATGGAAAGATAGTCTGATAATGGACCAGACACTTTATTAAAATATGAAATTATGGATACCTGGACAGGGAAAAGGCAGTCAGATCCCTCACCTCAACAGCACTGGAGTAAGCAGTGCCCAAGGCTGTCGAACATCATATGACATGGCAGAGAATATTTTACTAATCAGGACTTATAAGGTTCTTAGCTCTGCTTAGTCCCATACTTACAGGTTTTATTTAAAAACCAAACCAAACCAAAACCCACCAAACCAAAACTCAACCCCCCCCACACACCAAATTTATAAAAAACATTTAAACATTTTCACTGAGATACAGAGACTACATTGCTTTAGGTTGTGTACCAGCCTAAAATATCAGCCTTTTTTGAGGAAGAAAAAAAAACAGAGGAAGAGATTATTTGAAATTTGATTTCTCCTTCTAAGGAAGGAGCTACCACAGGGAAACAAGGTGCTGCACTTTGATGATTCCGTTCCTCGACTGCCGAGCTGGAATTGGCACCATCCCACTGGGAAGCAGCACGGGTTGTCCATAACCATAACACAGCACGAGCCAAAACACCAGCACATGCTCTACGGCCAGTTACCTGCTCAGGTGACACATTCCAGGTGACTACTGGATTCCTTGCTCACTTCTGAGTGTCCTTGGAGTGAGCCAGACCTCTCCCATAGCCCAGGTGGCTTTGGCTGGCACACCTTGGGACAGGTCACACATCTGCTCCAAGGTGGGCAGTCAGTGGGACTCTGACAAGGCCCCAGTCCAATATGATGGGGCTGCAATTTGTGTTATTGGAAGATAATTGATGGTCCCTGGGGGCAGCAGTCAAGTGATAAGCTAAATCTGCCATAGTGCAGTACATAATTGCCTCTGGAATATTTGAGCAGATTATTCAGAAGCAAAAAGGGCTTCTTAAAATTAAGGAAGGGTGCCTTTTTTTTTTTTTTTTTTTTTTTTTTTTTTTTTTTTTTTTATAAAGCAGAATCTTTAGAGCCTCACCCAGAAGAGCTGGTTGGCTCTGATGTGACAGATTGGGATCACTGGGAGTGAAACATTCCATGTACTGTACAAAACCTGACAACAGCCATAATGCCAGCTTTAACAGAGACAGTGTTCAGACACTGGGGATGGGTAGTTGTTTTTTTAGCTTTAGGGATTTTAAAGATACCATAAATATGGCATTTACCTCAGTACCAAGTCATAGAGATACATTTCCTACTGCTAACCCAGAACCAATAGCCCCCTTCTTTTTTCTAAACACAATTCTGAATATAAAGGTATCAGGCACTGAAACAATCAGCCAACAAAGTATTTCTTCCCATCTGTTAACCTCTTAATTCCAATCAAAGGAATTAAGTGAAATACCTCCTTGTACATACTGCCAGACAGGGGCACCTGTCACAGCACCCAGAAGAGCCAAGCCTACACCAGAGTTAGGTCAGACTGTGAGGAGCTGGATGAACATCCCACAGTACGTATGGCACTGCCCAGCAACCATCAGAGCAGTCACAGGTGGAGTGGAGTAAATAAAATTAATGTCATGATACATTTTCAATAGCAGATTTTATGCCCAAACCTCTTTTTTTTTTTTTCTGTTCTCAAAGAACTAAAATAACTAGAAAGAATATAGGAAAAATTAAGCTTGGTTTAAACAAATGTTACCCACATCTACAACAAACAGCAACATTTCTTCTTCCCCCAGAAATTCAGTTTCAACAGTTTTGAGGGAGGCATCTCATGAAACTCAGGTTTTGTAGAACGGGCTTTTCCATCATGGACCTTTACTCACGGCAAGAGTAAAATTCCTTTTCATGCCCATGAACCAAATAGGATTTGTAATCTCACCATGAAATAAGGACATTAAGTGGGTGCTCCACATTTACCCCTCCTACACTGCTCTTGTAAGAAACAGATACGTCTTCAACCAAATGTAAATGCAATGCCAAAGTTCTTAACATAATTATTAATTTAATAAAATATATAAGTAATCAAGGAGTTCAGCTATTTAAAAGCACTTGTGCTTGAAAGAAATTACAGCACAGATGGCACAAAAGAAAGAGCTCACTCCTGCTCCAATTAAAAGCTAAACTCTGACTCCCATGATTGCAGACGGAATCACTCCCAGGTACATTCTATTGACAGAAGATCACTTTCAGCTCATATAGATTTTTGAAGTGCTTGCTATAGCTAAGGCACGTACCTGACTTAGGCAGCTGAACTGGAAATGCTGACTGTCTTCTTGACAGGAAAACACTCTCCTGCATCTTCACTGAAGTGCACACAGGATTCAAGTGAGGCAATTTCTAGAAATCAAACAACCTTTTGGTACTTTCACATCTAAGTGAGGCAGAACTTTTTAATGTGAAAGAACAGATAAATCTTTATAAGGTCTTTAACCTGCTGAAGTATTTTTTTGGTTTTAGTGGGCATTCGTGAGTATTTGCTGGGATTGATAAAACAAATTTCTTTCTATTTAAATAAATGTTGCAATCTACTGTTCACACGCAGACAAGGAAACACGGTGGGAAAAGCTGGAGTCTTACCATCAGCGTTAGAGAAAAAAGTGCCAGGCATTTTGCAGGAATCAAGAGCTCTTTGCTTAGAAAATGCAGAACTAAAGCATATAGTATGTATTCATGTAGTATTATGTGTAACACCATGTCACACCTGCCAGGGCTGGTTACAGGCAAAGGCAGCAGATTGCTGAAGGAGAGGGAGAGGAGGGGTGGGAAATGGCCATGCTCTCATTCCTACTTTGCCAATAACAAAGCCCTGAAAATCAGGTTGGCTCCTGCTGCTGCAGGAATTACAGAACCCATGGGACTGTGCTGGGAACTGTTATTCCCAACAACAGCCAACAGTTCACGTTCACCTTCCCTGCAGCAGCAAAGCAGCAAGACTCCTCTCTGTCTCCCCTCCGAGCCCACTCCTATTGCTTCCCCACCTCAGCAAAATTTCAATTCTTCTTTCAGGGCTGAGAATCCAGATGTAATTTTTGCCACAAAGAAATCCAAATAACAGTTGGAAAGGCATTTACTACAGTACACCCCTGAATAAAGAAGCTAAACTTTTCAGCCTGTATATTGCCTTTTTTTATTCTAGAAAAGATGAAGACTTTTGAATGGCAAAATGGAAAACTGTACCATGAAGTCTTGGCATAAACTCATGTTGAGCAGCATCAAAATGTACGTTTACATGCAGAGGCTTGACAGTCCTGGTAGTATGTAGACCCAGTTTTCCCTTAGCATTCCCAGATGTACATACACTTCAACCCCACCTGAAGTGAAGGAATTGTCTCTTGATGAACACAAGCAGGTTTCCATGGTGCATTTTTTCCCATGAAATACTAATATATTGCCAGTGCCCTCGGTGTCACTGGTTCTGTGGAACACAAACAGTCAAGGGGAACGACATTTTGTGCAGGTGCTTAAATTCTAAAAACGTGTTATCGCTTCTTATCTGAGCAGGATTTAAACCAGCAGCCCAGAAGTTATTTTATTGCAACAGCAGGAACTTTTAGTGCAGTTTCTACCACATCACACAGAAGGATCGCCCCTGT
Organism: Empidonax traillii; assembly: GCF_003031625.1. Taxonomy (NCBI): domain Eukaryota; kingdom Metazoa; phylum Chordata; class Aves; order Passeriformes; family Tyrannidae; genus Empidonax; species Empidonax traillii. The sequence goes on along the minus strand of NW_020955908.1, from coordinate 412,561 downwards.
CCAGGGAATGTGCACTTGGAAGAGAAAAAGAAAACCCAACAGATTGGTACAATCGTGTGGCCAAATTAGCCCATGTGAAAAGCAGACCCCTGTTACCTGCCCCCAGGGCATCCAGGTTCCTTCCCAACACATAATCTTATCTTTCACTGATTTTCTCATGAGACAGATAGGCCATTTCCAGTTTTGAAGTGTTTGGAGGGACACTGAGTTACTTGCTAATGGTAAAGGTATGGAAAGGAGATAATTCTCAGCACGATGGCAGATGAGTGTGCTGCTTTTAAAAAATTAATCACTTTGCACTCAGAAGTCTCAGAGCCTCTTGACTCTACTGTTCATGCTGAGCTGAAACTCTTTTTCTCTAGCATATCTGTTGTAAGCTGCAGGACTCTGAAAATCAAAAAACCAAGAAAAATATTAAGTCTTTTGACATACCTCACTTTGCAGTCTTAAAGACTAAGTTAGAATACTTAAGGACTTAGTTTGTTTAATTGGAATCTATGCCTTAAGCCCACCAGTGCTCTCATTAAAATTTAGCATGCCAAAATGTTAAAATCCAATGAAAGTTAATGACAACATTCTCTTAGATGGAGATTATCAAAGTGGTTGTGAAATAAAGTCTTATAAATAGACTGGAGCAGGCAAAACAGATTAATACCAAGAACATGTGCCAAATAACAATGCAGTAATGGATTAGTGTTACATGGAATTTTAAATATACTTTTGTTATGTTTGGCTTGACAATAAAGATAAGATATAGTGCTTTCCCCTTGATTAGATTCAGAGATAGTCTAACAGAGATACAAGACACCTTTGTAATGCAGAAAAATCATTCAGACATTGCTATCTCTGTATTCAAAGCAGGAAGAGGGTCCCACAGTCCTCTCTCACTGTTACAGGTGAATGACACTTCTGTTATAAAGTTACCGCTTACTGAAAATATAACTTACCTCAAGATTAACAATCGTGGGTCAGAAAGGCAGGTGCAGTGTAAACACAGCACACAAGCAGATGCCAAAGCTGCTCAAACAAGGAGCACCTGGAAGGCAGAAACCATTATGTCTTAGTGGCACGCTAAAGTTCAGGTCCAGTGCAGTCCCACACCAGCCCAAAGAGCTGCAGCAAATTCCACCAGCTGAATCCTCATTGCATTCAGCTGCTCAAAAGACACCACTGGTCAGAACTGCCACTTCCAGTTCAACATTCACAGCTCCAAAGAGAAGCATTTCATAGGCTGGTACTCCCTAGAGACAGGAACAGTGAACAAGAAGCTCAAGAACCCAGGTTATCTTTACCCAGAGAACTCCTCCCTTTGGCATAGCTCCAGGAGGAACAGGTCACTCCTGGGAGGGAGCTGGGCTGAGAGCACCTCCCAGGTGCTTCTGGGAAGCTCTGCTCCAATTCCAGCAAGGGCATCACAGGAATTTATTTCCCCTTACTCCTGTTTTAGCACTTCAACTTCCCTCTTTCTTCTTCAACAGCTTATGTGTCACTGGTGTCACAGGCTTTAATTCCAAAAAGGATGGGGGCAGCAGGAAAAAATGTCCAGTGGGTCCTACAGTCTGGATAAAGATGCTAATCCACCCCAGTGCTACCTCCTTTCCCACTTGCAGCTCTGCAGACAATGTTGTGCTGCAGGTAAAGGTTGTGCCCTGAAGGCCCAGAGACAGAGAGCCCTGCCTTAAATTCGGGCAAAGAATATGGGAAGGAAGGAGAGGGAAAGCCTCCCTGTTTCAGATTCCATTTTACACAAGCTAGTGCCTAGCACAGTGTAGTGCTACCAGCAGCAGAGAGCTGCTGATGCCATCTGACAGTCTTCCTGCATCACCCCGTGCTGTGGGTAAGTCCAACAACGTCCTGGCCTGTGGTTTGAGGCATGACTGAAAAAGCTGATTAGTAAACTCCCTGTCACCCACCATCACCACAGAGGTCTGGTCCTGGTGGAAGCTGAGACAGCCCACTGGTGAGCACCCTTCCCCTGAGCAGGAGGAGGGAGAGACCCCACTCACCGCTTGGAGCCGGGGTTGGCACCTCCTGGGTGGGTCCTGCCCCGCTCTGGGCCTCGGGGGGGCTGTTCCTGGCTCCGTCCAGCGCCAGCCTCAGGCTCTGGAGCTGGGATGCATCCAGATGTTCCCGCTGGGATCCCGTAACCATGGCGGCATTTTCCGGGCCCAGGTTTGCTATTTGTTCTGGGGACAATGCCTGGGGGGAATAAAAGACAGAAAAATTGGTTTAGGCTGGCAATTATCGAAGGCAGGTAAGGAATCAGAAGTTGGCGCTGTCTTGCATTTGGAATGAGGGACAGTAGCCTTCAACATTGCCTTTCTATAAAAGAGCTCAATAGAGCTTAAAAAAATCCTCTGTATTCATTTACTTCCCTGACCACTCATCTGTCTTTCACCTTTCTCTTTGGTGCTGGGAGCTGACAGCCTGAGAAGCTTTCTGTGCCAGCACTCTATTTGACATTTCTTCAATATATTGCTGGTGTTTATTTTTCCAGCCATTTCTTTTCTGAGTTTGCTCAAAGACTGATGGCATTGTGCATCCTCTTGTGTTTTCATTTGTTTCCTCTTACATCTGCCCCTGAGCAACCTCACTTGAACCAACATTTGACCTTTGATTACAGTTAGCAGTGGAGCAATGAGATGAAAAAAAACCCCCGTGCTTTAATCTCATTATCCAATTTTCTCTTTTAGATTGAAAATCTTCCCAGTTTGGTCATATTAAATTTAAAAATTAAACGTGGCAATCATAATCTTACAGTAATTATATCACATAGCAATTACCCAGTTTGTAAAGCCTGCATTATTGGGCATGCTGGATTGCTTTGCTTCTAGTTAACATTCTGCAGTCACAAGCATTTTAACCCTCCTACACAACAAGCCTTCTTTCCTGCAACAATTCTGCATCCAGGTTCTACTTTCCAAAGACAAAATTCCCCTTCCAAGTAGGTCAGATGATGGAGCAAATCCCTGCCCATTTTTCATTGTCTGCCAAAGGTGAGCTCCTTTGAACTGAGCAAACTCACATAAATACCTACAGGTCCAATTTTGACTTGAGCTTCCTCTCAACTCAGTTAAAGTCCTGAGTGCAATGCGATTTCGCATGAATAAAAATCTGAATAATGTATACAGCTGCAAAAGGAAGCCATACAAAACCTGTGTAAAACCAAAATTCTGCTTTGAATTCTTTCAAACACAGGAAACTCTTCCAAAAGGAAGTTATTTGTTAAGCACTTTTTGGAGTATCATTACCACTCTTACAAACAGAGATGCCTGCTATTTGACAGAAACTCTACAAGATGCTATAGATCTGTTTTTCAAAGAAATAGTTTCACTAAGGGCATTTCAGGCGTATCTAAACTGTCGGGGGTGCTGTGCAGAACAGTCAGTGTTCAAGGAGTTTTTCTCTTTTATGGGAGCTGACACAGTTAACTATCTGTTTAGCTCATCTGCCCATAAGTACATTGCTTGCCTGAGCATCTGAGAGAGACCAGCCCAGGCAGAATATTAATCTTGTCACTAAGTCAAATAAAGTCTGGGGCAATGATCTCAAGATCCCTGCTCTAATTTCTGGTCCACGTTTTTCAGAACTGCTGTAATTAGATGTAATTCCTTTCCGGTCTGTATCTGTCTGTACAATCTGTTTTGTCAGAGCCAACTCAGTAGAATGCTGCCAGATTTTAGGTTAATAAACCAGCTCTTACACACTCAGCAGAGAAATTTGTAGCTATTATAGCACCCTTGCAAATGTTAACAAACAGAGAAGAAAACCCAGATTTGAATACAGTAGTGATAGAAAGAGAGTCTGTTCCCTGCCTTCTGACCCTAGATCTTTGCTTTTTCTTTGAGATGCATTCTGAAGAATAAATAAAGCTTGTCCAGCATATTTCATCACAAGGACAGGTGACACAGCTGAAAGTTAATGTTTCAGATCCTTGATGGTCTCTCACTTAGCAGACCATAGAGAAATTTTTGCTGAAACCCAAAACCTATAAATCAGTGCTGCAGTTTATTTATAGGAGAGTAAAAATGACAGAAATTTAGTCACTTCTTCATAACAGAGTTCTTACTTGGAAAATTTCAGGAGGCATATGTCTTACTGCTGCTGGCTGGAAATACGGCATCAAGCTTTTATCTAAAGCTTTTAATTCATCCTCATTCAAACCACCTAAAAAACCCAAACCAAAGGAACAAAACTCAGTTAATGTTCTTTTTATTAGATTTATTTTTTAAGCTAATACAAATTTTAAGCATTTATACAAAATGTCACATAAATTGTTTATTACAGGGCGTTATAGAGAGAGATACTGGTTCTTTTTTTGTTTTGGTTTTCTTTTTTCATCATCTTCCAACATTACAAATCAACTGACCTTATTCACTGTATGGAATGTGCTCTACCTAAGTTATTTTATCTTGGAAAAGACAATGATTAAAGTCAATAAAATAATAAACAGTGTTCTTAGAGAATGCTTGTTACAGCCCCTTCTGATCCAAGATTAGGGAGCACAATCATGCCTCCCCTCTGGAAGAAATGTCTCTCTGCCACTCTAGAAAAGTTCACTGCTACGTGAACATGTCTCTTAATGCTGAACAACAAGACCTCACAGCCAACACCATCTGGAGCCTGAATGTTGTTACCTGCTATGGTACCAATTTCCTGTAAAACAGAGCCATTCCAGCTGGTAGCAGCACCAAACACAGCTTCTGTCATCTTCTTCAGCTGCCTCAGGACAGGGGTGCTACAAACCAACAGGCCAATTCTTGCAACTGCAGCACTGCAAAAGGCAAGGAGGGCAACGTTACAGGCTGCTGTCAACATGCAGTGCTAAATATGCCTGGAATATGCACAGCCTGCTGTGAGATCACTGTTAAAACCAGTTGTCAATTTAAAATGTATGTACACAAATTGCATACAAAAGTTTAAAGCTTTCAGCAAAATCCTGGATTTCTCAATGCAATATTTAAATGGTGGGATATAAATGGCAGAGGAAACCTAAAATAGAACATGTTTTAAACAGCGGCCTTCCATAACAGTTATTGCCTTTCTAAAAACATTTAACATGTAAAATGGTGTCCTTTGGGCTCTGAAAATCTTGACAGAACAAAAACGGGACAATAAATTTTATCAGTAGAGACACTAATAAATGTTTCGTTAAGTTTAAAGTGCAATACCTGAATTCAGCAGTCCTTATGGACATGATTTCTGTGGAGTTCAAAGCACAGAGAATAGCTCCTAATCCAACTAAATCAAAGCTCTTTAGTGTGCTGATGGTCTGGCCAGAGTCTTCCAGAAAACCTTCCAAAATAGCTCTTGCCTACAGAAGCAGTAAGACAGCAAGCATGAACAGAAGCATATCACTAGAAGCTAAAGATCTTCCCAGAAGCTCTGGAGCATAAATATACATCCCAAACCTCCCCAGTGTATGGTCACAGCCTTCAGGAGGAGCACTGTCACCACCTATATGCGACACTCCAGCAGGGCACTGCTACACAACCACTTCCCATCTACAAATGGTGTGAAAACACTCTGTACCTCCTCTGCCAGCTCACAAGGAAACCTTTCCCCAGGAGAAAAGGGCATTGGATTGCCCAGTAGAAATGCCCAAATCAGTTAAATTGCTAGAAGAAAACATACAATGCTAATGGGACCAATATGTAGTTTTAATTTGCTTTAACAGTCAGGTTGCCTTGTCTTATTTAAGTGTTATATAGAGGTAGTGATCTGTCTTTAAAATTAATTCTTAGAAGTGAATGGGACGTTGGTATCAAAGTGTATTTGCAAGCCCAAGTAATTTAGAGCTGTGCTCGTCCTAAACTAACCATTTAAAAACTGTGAGTCCAGCTCGAGCCTAAATCTGCTGCCAATTGCATGTACAAATAAAAGCTTTCAACTGTTACTGTGAAAATCCCATTGACATAACTACAGTTCGAGGAAACATAGATGAGAGGAGCATATCTGCTAATAACAGGCTTCTAGGGCAATGGTTGCTGGGGCTGGGAGCACCTTAGTTGGGAAGGACTGGTGTCTCCCAGCTGCAGTGTCTATCCCAGGGTCACTGTGAGAGGAGCTGCTGGCCTCTTTGCACCATTAGTGGGCAAGTGCTAAAGAACACACTTGTCACCACCCCAGTTAACAGTGATTGATGTCCTCCTGGCCACCTCACCAGGGCAGCCAGCACCAGGCAGACACCAGTGCTGACCCACCTGCCCACTCTCCCTGGGGCCACAGCTGCAGGGAAGCAGCAGGGAGCAGTGTGGATCTCTGCATCTTTCCTGGGAGATTCCAGGACTTCAGTCCCAAAGGGTGTGAAGCCAGAGCCCTTCATCAGGAGTACAATCAATAAGATACTTACCTGGGTGAGAGTCCACTCTGTCTGCTGACTGAGTACAGAAACAGTGTCGATGGAATGCAAATCCAGCTCTTGGATTTCGTGCTCAGTGAGGGCCAGAGCAATGCGGCCCAGGGAAATAATGTGGTAACTTTTCCAGTCTGGCAGCAACCCCCAGACCTTTAGAAGAGATTCACTGATGTCTGTTAGGTCATTAGGAGTCTTCCTCCATATCCACCATTCTCAACCCCCTTGGTTTAAAAGTCCCACAACCTGTAGAATTCCTCTTTGCACACAAAAGGCAGAGCTTAGGTATTGTGGAGGTTTTTGAGGTTCTACACCAATTATGCTTAGTTTACCTAAAAATGCTGCAATTTTTACAGCTTGGCCTCGTTGATGAGTCAGAACAGGCACTGCTGGAAGTGTGGCTGTAGGAGCAAAACCACTAAACCCAATAAAAATGGGAATCTGTGCCTAGATCCACACTGTCACACTGTCACCACAAAAGCAGTCTCTGGACTACCCAGGCTTCTACCCAGCTGCAATCACTCCGAGGAACTGGCTTTAAATTGCTTTTGTGACCACTCACCCTGGCTCAGCCACTGACAAGGAAAGCAGAAATCAAAGGAGGGAATTGGGTAATACAGATAAATAGCCAGTTCCTAAAGTTCTGATTTCTTGCTTTATTGTTCATACAATACTAAAATAAAAAATAATTTAAATGTGTTTGTACAGGTACAGTTAAACTTAAAAAAGCTTTGTGAAAAATGAAAGAAATAAGCAGGGCCTCTTCCAAATCACTACCAATGTATTTAAACTGACAAGCTCCCCCGCTTTTAACTTTATCTGTGGTAAAGTTGCAGTGATTGAAAAGCTGTCACAGATCAACCCTAAGGAAATTTTGATTTCAAGAAAAGGCCTGCCTGAATAAAAAATACAAAAAGTCCATCAAGAACTGAACTTTTAGAGGCCAGAACTGTCAGTTCCATTTAGTTGGCAGTGACAGAAGATGGTAGTCCGTGGTCAGTGTCTCTCCGGATGTGGCCGATTGCCTTTACAGAAAAAGACACTGGGTTTTGGCTGGAGGAAGTGACTCGAGCAAGACAGGCATAATTTAAAAAAGAAAAAAAAAACCCTTCACTTTAAATGTCTCTTGCACTTCAGCAACTCTCCTTTATGTCACTCAACATATGACAGTTTTCTAGTACGAGACTGTTGTTCTAACTTCACTTAGAAAATTAAAACTAAAAACCCAGTGCTGGGATAAGCTGGTCATTTGTGATGTCTGATTCATGGAAATATTTACTCCATTTTCAGGATAGCTACAACTTAACTTTTGTCCAAAAAATCAGAAAGGACTCGCTGAGGAGTATCTGCAGTTGCCTCCTAAAGAGTGCTTGCACCTCCAGACACTTATGAACCTGCACACCCTCCCTCAGATATGGAAGCAGGGCTCTGGAATCTGGATCTCTGGAGTGAAATACTCCTCACACAGAGTGGCAGGCTCTCTGCTCTTCACACCAAGGTGCCTATCAGGGCTCCCGAGGTGCTTTTCCCAACCGTGACCCTCGGGTTAAGGATCTGTTTAAGTGACGCGTTGCTGGACCTGCAACCTCCCGACTGAGCTTCCACAGACCTTTTGTGTCGGTTTTACGACGTCATAAAGAAACACACAAAGGATCTAAGCCTGGGAAATGTCAATCTTTTCCAAAGAAAATAGCTAGTAAAAAGCCTTAGCCCAATTTTAAAGCTCTTAATTCTCTAGCTGAAGAGGTACAAGAAACACATGCAGGAAAAAATGTCCCGCGTCTATTCCCTGATCTAGGTCATCAACTGCAGAGTTTGAAGTGCTTCATAAATAGTGTTATCTGACAGTGCTGGATAAAATCTCAGGCATATCGATATAAATAACACAACACATGGAACTGAAACACTCCTTTGTCCTCATTCACCTGGGGACCACAGATCCATACATCTGTCACTGCTGCAGAGCTGGGAGACCTTCCCCTTACAAGTGAGCTAAGCTTCTTACTTTCATTAAGACACAATCTGATATCTAGACTTCTTGAATTAGTTTGGAACAATGAGTACTATGCATTTTCTTTCAGGGGAAATCAATCAATTTAGAAGAAATTAAAGCAGGCTTAATGAAACCTTTAATCAAAGATGCCCTTTAGTTAATAACATAACAGCATCTTCTGCACATAATTTCAAAGAGCTTTGCCCATACTGTCTGATTTCTGATGCTTCACGTTCAGGCTAACACCATGTTGCATTTTGCAAATTAATATATAGGAAGTCTGCCTTAGCCTAGCAGCAATCTTACAAGCACTCACACACAGAATGTCACACCATCAAGTGCCCTACAGATCTGTGTGCCTTTGGGCTGAACAGAGCCAGAATGTGAGGGTATTAACCTTGCTGGCAATTTGCCTACAACAGATACCACTCTATAAGTACACCAATATGTTGCAGTGCTGTAAGATGTTTTAGTTCCCACTATCTCAGTGGAACAGTTTTTATTTTCTTCTAGGATTACACTTTTTCCCCTTTTCCTACACACACGTCTCTGTGCTGACAGAGGGGAGCTTTCTGAGAACGATGCATTTGATGCCTGTTGTCCTTCTGCAACAAGGCAGCGGAGACACAACTGCAGAGTCACCACCTGCTTTGGGAGTCTGGTCAGTGCCACTCCCCTTCAAGCACCTGCAGTTCTGGTGCTTTAAAAGCTGAGCTTCACTGCTAAAAATTGCCTTGTTGGCCTTACCTACCCAAAGTCCATGTTCAGCTGCTGGTTTAAGGAGATGCTGCCCAGGCCTAGGTTGTCCCCTGCTCCTGCTTTCCTCCAGAGGTCACAGCCCTCAAGATGCCCAAGCCTCTGCACTTGTACTACTTGCAGCCAACTGCACTTGCAGATGGTCCCCAACCTCATTCTGTCAGAATGATCTGATGGAACCTAAAAAGGACTTTTAAAATGTTGGATCATTCTGACAGAAGGGGATTACAGAGTGGCCATGCAGGGATGGAAGCAGAGAGCAGATAACCTCCAGCAGATGCTGGTGACAGGAAGCTGAAGACGGGCTAGGGATGGTGACCTCTGCACCTCTGGGTCTTCTGCAAGCAAAACAACTTGTCTTACTGCCCCCTGAGGCTTTTCCTCGCTGAACCAAAAGTACCTTTGGGACGTTGCCTGTTCCCTGGCAGGGCAGGCAACCACAAAGCAGCACGAGGAGGTCACCCCCAGGGACAAGTGCAACATCAACAACAGGGATGGACTGAGCTCTGACTCGTCCCCCAGCCCTCAGCAGGCCCAGGCAGGGCTGCTCAGAGCCCAGACACGGTGCTGGAGCTCTGCCCCAGACACAGCCACTGCTGACCTGCCCCCAGCACCGCCCTGTCCCCAGTGCACCCCCAGGACAGAACAGCCTAAATGCAGGGGGGGGGCTTTTTCCTCTCTAAAATTTCCCACTGATGGGTCTGGCTGTCCCTGCCTGTGACAAGAAGGTGGGAGAAGGAGCTTTATTCAGCTACCAGCAGGCTCTTTCAGCCAGTTTGGGTTTGCTCCACTGTAAGCTATATTTAACACCGATGTAGGCAGTTCAACATGCCAAGCTGAACTCTCAGCAGGGCAATCAACAGCCCCTAGTGCTGCTTGCTGATTTTTCATTTATGAAACAAAAGTGAGGAACATACAGAAAACTAATTCAAAAGTAAAAACATTTTACTTCTCCAGCTGCCAATAGCTCAGAACTACTTGCCTGTTGACTGTGAAGCAAGGGCAATAGTCTTCTATCACCATCTCCTATTATTTTTCCAATAAACCATAGATATTCTTGCAGCAGCAGTGACATTGACATAGCACAGTTATTTTAGCACTGCATAGTTCAATAACAGCAAATCAAATTACAGATTTAATTTCCCTTCACAGACAGGATAGTTACCTGCTTGGCTTTTTCCTTCAAGGCAGTAAGCTGGGAGTTGTTAAAACCTGAGACGGTCCCAAGAAGTTCCACATTTTTGTCAAAAGTCCCTTGGTCCATGCATTTCAGTTCCTGATCTGACCAAAAGACATTTGCTTCTGCTAATTTAATTATTTCATCTGAAGAAGGAGCTCTGGTTCCCAGGCAGTCTGGAAAAAAAAAAAAGTCACCCATCAAGAGTTTTCTTCAAGGAGACGGAAAAAAATAAATCAAACCAATATAGATACATAAGAGAGCAACAGACTATGAATTAACTGCAGCTGATGTGATATTGATAAATTAATTGTTTTGTAATGAAAAAATATTTACATTGTTAATGCCCTGGATATAGAACTAGAATTTGCCTAACTTGAAAGAAATTGATTATATTCTTTATACTCCAAAGGCTTGACAAGAAAATAACAGCAGGCCTACATTTCAGAACAGTTACAATGCAGGATGCCACAATAAAACTGAATTCTGGACGTGTGCAATGAGGACAACCAGTATATTGCAAATTCCTTTCAAGCCTAATTCCTTAAAGGCATCAAACCCCAGGCTTGCTCTGAGGTAGAACCACCGTTTGCTGGGGCCTTGTTTCGGTAAGAGTGAAATGCAAATCCTTGGGATGACCCTCGTGGAAGCCTCCAAACATCCACCAAAAGCTGCTGCAGCTGAATAAACTCCACGTTCCAACCGTGAACTCACCAGCAAAGTAACAGCCAGGAGAGGCTTTCGCTCTGAAATGCCCTGACAAAGATGTATGTCTTGTAAGACTGGCCTGACATTTAAACAAGGTGCAGACAGGAGCTGGATGTGTCACAGCAGCACAGCTGCTTGTTCTTTATGTCAGGCCTGTTGTTAAAATGTCAGGATCTGGAGAGAGGGCTGTTCGCTCACCACAGAACTGTTTGGACAGACAAACTGCCTTTAGAAATCTTCTTTATGGGCAGGTTCTGGCCCTATCCGTGATCAAACCAGACAGTTTCCATTGTGTGTTTTAGCAAATCCTGCTCTTTGTTGGAGTAATCTACCTCTAGCGTTGATGGAAAGCAGAAATTAGAATCCTAATGTGGTTGTTTACTGCTCTCTCTCCTGTCACTCACTGAGGAAAACCTTATTAAATAATTACCTAAACCAAATAATCCCTACATGTCTTCAGATAGGGCCATTACCAGTAAAAAGCATGAACTTCCCAGATGCTGTGCCTGAGCTAAGCCCCCCCCAATAAATAAAGCGAGGATGTACAAAGTAGAGGAGATTTATTTGCAGAGGAGGGATTTATTTGCATCAAAGGAAGCTGCAGTAGTGGGTAGAACACTGAAAAGACTGAATCTGTTGAGCAAACGAAAATGCAGTTGGGCTCCCACTGTACCAGCTGATGTTCTGCTCTCCCTTTACACCTCCCTCTTGTGCAGCTGCATTGTTTCCCTTTCCCCTGCTGCAAAAGGTCAGCTTTTCTCATGTAAATACTGCCTGTCCAGGCACAGAGCAGCTCCCTTCCCCAAGTCATGAAAACCTAAGACTTTGTGTCCTACAGAAAAATGTTGATTTTATAATTTGTAACACACCAGATACCTTGGTGTGACTACAGAGGGAAACACTAATTCAACTTCTGATTTTGCTTCCTGGATCTGCTTCAGTCTTCCTTTTGAGATAAATTTAGTTTGATGAAAAACATTATTATAACATCTCAGTGCATGTGGTGAGAAATTTGAATTCTTTCTCCAGCACTGCCACTGCTCTCTGGTAGCACATTGGACTCACAGTTCCTAAGTTTTGCCTTGCAAGTTCCATCTTGCCTCAAGCACCACCTTTGTTTTTTATCTTGATGTAGACATGGATGTAAGAACTCTGGCACTGGTAACTGCTACTGTTATTAATATTAGCTCCTAATTATTTCAGGTAAGAGAAAGAATACAGTTATTGTAATAAAGGAATACAGTCAGAGTATGTGTCTTCAAAGAAAATGATCCATTTGTCACCAGAGATTCTAACAGATTAGTGTGGTTGCTAATTAAAATACCTTTTAGATGATAACAAACTTTGTCCATTTGGACAGAAAACACACAGTGCCACCACTGTCAGATTTAGGAACAGACGAGTCACCATATGCTCATGTCTGGCAGAGGATTAACTTCGTGCAATCTTTTGGCACAAGGGTAACTTGTCACCTCCACAGGTTTGTAGTTTTTTGAGGATTTTCACTTAGATTAAGAAGGAAAGTAAAAATAAGCAAAAAAAAAGTAAAAATAAACAAATTCAAATAATTCCTCCTTTTCCTTTGTGCACTCAGAATCATTCCAGGAGATGCTCAATCACACAATCCTGTAATGAAGTTGTTTCAGCAATTAGTCAATGCATCCTACAACCATGGGCAACAGAATGAAGACTCTCACTGCTTCTGCTAAAAGTCTGACCCTCTTTAAGTTATCCAACGCTTTCCTTTTCATCATTCAGCTTCTCAGAAAGCATTTGGCGACAAAGTGAAACAAAGTCTGTTTGAATTGCCCCACCACAGCCCCAAATGGCCCCACTGGGAACCAGGCACTCTGCAGATATACCAGGCACATACTGACCAGGTGTGGGGAGAGATGAGGGGGTGTTGGCAGAGGCACTGGAGACAGACTCAAATACAGCTGATAAAAGCTCTTCAGCTGAAGAAACTGGTCCAACTGTCTTTGCTATTTGTAAAATGATGTCTGGAAACTTCAAAAGGAAAAAAAAAAAAAGAAGAAGAAATAAGTCTTCTTATTTCTTTTAAAACAAACCAATTTGCAGAGAAAGACTTGTGCAGACCTTAGCAAATCAGGGGTTAGTAACAGCACAGCCTCCTTCCTACTGTGCAGATGTTTCAGAAGAGAGTAAATTGGCTACTACTGAAAGGTCAACAGCATACATTTGAGGGGGAAAATTAGAAACAAAGCAAATTCAGAGTGATTCTCTCTCTTGTATGCTCTCTCAGTTTCTGCAACACCTGAGCACTGCCTGACTGGACTCTGTGTCCAGACCCTCCTGGAACAATGAGTTTCACTATTCTGTGCGGGCTTTATTTTGTTTGTCTTAAATCTGCCAGACAAGGATAAGAATTGAGGAGAGGGACCCAATTAAATGATGAGAAATAACTTTGACCTGTTTGCCTTCCTTAGGCTTTTTTTGACCTCTCTCCTCCACCCTGCTAGACACCTTCCTTGCCTTTGAAGAGTCCCGTTCTGTTTGGTCAATTATAAGTTTTACCTCCGGGGGAAAAGTTGCTGACTGTGCTCACATATTTCTGCTGAAGAATGAATTCCTCATTCCAGCATAGTTTACTCCTATACATAAAAATTGTAAGCTTGTAGGAAGTAAAGAGGGCAAAGAGACTCCAAAGTGCAGTGCTGAGTCCATCAGTTATCATTCGTGTGCTGTGCTGGCCCTGGGCAAAGGGCCGGGTGAGTAAATGCTAATTTGATCCATCTGATCCCATTAATAACAGGATAAGAAACGTAACTTTTATGGTTGGAAGGCAAGGGAATGGAGGAAATAAAACTGCAAGGTGTAAAGTACTAAAAATGAGTCTGTGTCACTATAAATGACCCATTTTTTTCTATGTGACAATGTACAATTATCACAGTTCAGGTGCAAATAATCCTTTATACTGACATTACCTTCGAGAAGAAATCTCAGACACTTTGATGGAGTCAAGAACATGTGGAACATTAACAAAGGGTTCCTTGCCAGGAGAATTATTTACCTAGTTTAGTATTCAGGTTATATAATTTGGATTGCACTGTGACATTCACAAAATCAAATTTTAACATCTTTTATGAATTTAAAAGTTATAATAAAAGCATACCTTTTCAGCAAGGACATCTAATTCCTCCTTTGACAGCAGAGCTATGAATGGTCCAACATCCAATGTTGTTGCTGCTGTCCAGTTGTTTGGGGAGCTGAAGAAATATTTTGAAAAATTATATTAATGAAGAATGTTTACAATCAAAATGATACTAGAACTTCAGAGGTTTTTTTTATACTTTATCATATAGGAAACACAGGCACTTCTATGCCAGTGTGATAATTCATTGTTATTAGCATCAGATTACATTTTCTCTTCTCTCTGTGATGTAAAGGGCATTAGTGGAACTCTCAATACACTCAGAGAAAGCCTTCAAATATGGCAGTGATGGAGCTCTCCCTCAATAGCCAGAGTATTTTTTGCATTGCAGTGTCCAAGCAAGGAGAAATAATTCTTTTTTTTGGAAAAAAATTTACCATTTTCTGTCAGGTTCATACGGCAGCAGCAGTAATGTGCAAAATGGTATCAAAAGAGGAGAAACATCACGCAGATCTGACAAATGTTAGTCAGCCCACTCGGTTGGTGACTTAATAAAGCACTTGGATAAGTAATTTTCAGCCTGGAAGAGTCTATAGGAGAACACAGTAACAAATCTGGTACTAGTTCATGTTCTCACAAAAAACTTTATTTGCTTTGTTGCTCCACCAGGAGGATGCTTGACTGGACAAATATTTTCAAAAAAACCAATACAAAATAAAGTAAAATCTTATTTAGCACAGTGTGCCGTGATTCAATAAAATTGATCTGTATCAAGATCAGCGCAGGGATGGGATCTGGTGGAAGATATTTCTATTCCACCACCAGGAAAACGCTGACTTAGGAGGAAGCTGAACGAGCATCTAACATGATTAGGTGGATCAAGTGACAGCCTTTGGGTCTGAAGGGATGGTTAGAAACAATGCATGGTCTCCCTTTTCAAATGCAAGATACTTCTAAGAGGCAATGCCAGAGAGCAGCAGAGTATTCTTGCCAGGCAGAGGATGGCTTTGTCCTTTGCATGACTGATCCACAGTGTGGTTCCAATAGCCCTCCTAATCGGAGCCTTTGGTGACACCCAACATGCTGCCCAGTTTTTTGCTTCAGATGGTTGAATTTATATCCCTCTGCTTCTTCTCTAGCTCTTTGCTATTGCCACAGGTGCTTGCAGCCTTCTTCACTTGGCTTCTCACACCGAGTATCCCACTTCCATCTTCCCATTCTTTGCATTCCTGGGCCATTCTTCGCCTGTAACACCCTTTTTCTTGCCAGGCCAGTGAATCTGTTCACCTGCCCCTCCTCAAATGCTGCACTTTGTCTCCTTTTCCTCTGGGACCTGAGTCATGCAGGGTGTCCCTGGGGTTGTATTTGGTTCCACACCTATCACCTTCCACCCAAGAACAGAAATGTCATTCCAGCGGACAAGCCCCCAAGCTTGGCCAGTGACAGAAGCTGCTTTGTGCTGCTTTCACTGCAGTTCATCTGGGCAAAGCAAATGCATGGTACTTGCACAGCCTGACCATCAGCAAGAGCAAGGTGGTGTATTTAATACCTTACCCATATAACTCAAGGAGTTTGTATTTAATTTCAGTCTTCTGCTCGGGGCTGAGCTGTTGGCAGAATTTGAATTGATGTAGGGCTGCTGCCATTGCCTTCAGGGACACTCTGCCTCGTAGAAAGGCTGGAGGTAAGTGGCAGATTAGATTCCCAAGTAGGTCAACATCATATTCATCAGCCACGGAGCCGTTCTGAAACGAGAAGCATTTACCCTGTTGGCAGAGCTAACCTTGGCTCTTGCCCTGCATCACTCAGCTGCATCACAACTCATTTAAGCTCTGTGACCCTTTAAGGAACAAAGACACAACAGTTTGCACTGGCAACTTAATCTACAATTTCTGCTTAGACTGCCTTATGTTTTTTGCTTTTAGCACCGCAGTTGGTGATATTTAATAAGCACTTCTCAGGGCTTTCATTATTCTTTATTCCATACTGAAGCACACCCAGAGAATGTGACCCCCCAAGACCTGCAGAGGTGGTGCAGCCCTGCCTGGCAGCACAGCCCTCACCTGGCCCCTTGCAGCAAAGGGGCCCCAAGCTCTTGCTGTCAGAAGGGTGAGCTCTGAGGGGAATCTCAAGCAGCTGCCAAAACACCAGGGATTATACAGCTGGTAGTATGTGTAGGGACAGGAATATTCACAGCTACATCAAAGAATAAGTTTCCCCTAAAAGCTGGTGAGTGCTGCAGCCCTCTGACAGCAGAAGTCCCAAATGCTCCTGGTAGCACCACCTCTCCCACGGAGCCTCCTGCGCCTCGCACAGCTCTGCAGGGCTGGCACTGCTTGGAGCCAGGGGAGCAGCTCCGGGTGCAAACTGGTCAGCTCCAGGCTGTCCTGGCCAGTTATCTATGGCCAGCAACAACATTTTCATGAGAACACTTTGCAACGTGGATGGAGTCAAGGAAAATTGTTCAGGAAGCTGTGAAAAGGTTTCCTCAGGCAGTGAACAATAACATCGAAACGCCACATGAAAAAACCCTCAAAAGAATACAGATGGACAAGGTGATGAGTGTAGGAGGTGACTGTCTCCATCCCCACTGCTGACCCCTTCCAGCCATACCCACCAGGCACTCCTGTACTTTTTGCAGGACAGCATTCCTTTTGTGACGGCCTGGATTCAACAGGTCCATTTCAACCTTCCCCAGAGTCTCAATGAAAGGGACACACAAAGGGCCTGAAACGAACTCCAGGTACTCAGGACTGCAGAAAGAATTCAAACGGTCTCAGAATGCAAACTTGACCTTCATACACCCATAAAATTTGGGATGATACAAATGTTTAGAGACAAGGCTGGACTTGAAAAATCATAAACTGGACAGGCCAGGAAAGTTGCAGTTAATCCTCACCTTACTTTACCGCCCTTTTTGTGCATTTGTTTTCCCTGAGGAAAAAAGCTGGCACTGAAAAGTTTTGCTAACTTAGAAAAGTGTCTTAAAACACACTGAAATGTTCTTAACCACACAGAGCAATATGCTTCAGCAGTACCCAGTGGTTTTGACTTACACATCCACTCTCTAAGAAACCCTAAATAAACAAGGAAAAAAAGTCTCACAACCTGGTTGGGAAAAATCCAGAATTGTGACAAAAATAGGCCACGCTAAATGACACCAAATGTTACCAAATTTCACTTGACAGAGACTTTGCCTACAGTCAGTGACTACTTTTGATAAATTACCATTTCTTTGAATCATCAGTTTTCTTAGGACTGAAGAGATTATTTTAAAAAAGTGCTCAGAACTTAAGATGCAGTAAGAGGTAACTCACGGCAGCACCAGGAAGAGGAAGGGAGGAATAGATGCATTGGAGACTTTCCAAAACTTCCAAGCCAAACAATTCACCTAAAAGCAACAAAAATTTAGGAACTTAAACATCTGGCAATTTTGAGGAAGAATAAAAACACGGCTTGTTTATTGCAGCATGTAAATCAGCACACATAAAACTGTGCATATTATCTTCAGAGAGCATTTTTCTTTGGCTTTTTTTAGAGTTTTCTTTTTGTAGACATCAGAGATGAAGCATCCTATATTTGGGTGCATGAGAGCATTTGTGTGCTTTCAAAACTTCTATATATTTCCAAACAGATTACTCATGAATTAACAAGTCAGAAGGGCTGTAGGAATTTTCTTGCAATTTGTTAGTGGCAAATGAAATTGTCAGAATGAAGTACGATAACAGAAAAATTCACACATAAAAGATCTACATAAAATATGCTATCAGACAAGTTGACATAGACAAGATAAAAAAAAAAAAAGAAAAGAAAATTGAATGGACTAAATTCTAATTTGCCTAGTTTGGATACTGGGTAGTTTGTTTATACAGACAAAGTCTTTTTGGTTTTACCTGATATGGAGAAAGCAGATGAAGATTCATTTCAAAGAATTTAAAATTGTTTAAAAATATGTCTGTGCCCATACTTTCAATGAGTTGACAAGTTACTCCTTTCACAAGCTGTCCTGTGCTGATAGGAAAAGCAAATTTCAATCTTTTGAATATTTAAGCAGGATCCAGTCCTTGCTCCCCACAACCCTGCCCCAAGATACAGTTCCTTGGCCACCTCTCTTTCCTGTGTCTTGCAATTGAAAGGCTAAATTGAAAGTAAAACTGCAAACAAATAAAAAAATATCAACTAAGCCTTAAAATAGCCAAACCTCTGCAATGCTTTGATCCCAATTTTGGGTTTGGAGACCCTTTCTAACGAGGAAGGTGAATTATCCTGAGGTATCTGGGAATGACTAAACTCAAGCCAGCACAAAATAACCACGTGTGGTTTATCTTGAAGCTGCTCTCATGACAAAACTACTCTTAAACCCCATTTCAAAGGAGATCATAAATCCATACCTCAGCAGGTCAACAGGATGGCTTTTCTTAGACAGGAATTCGTACAGATACAAAGCCTGAAAGAAAACCCACCATACTTCAAGTTAAATTTAGTTAATCCAGTTGTAAGACACAAGGACTACTGCAAGGTTTATGTACTCTTAGCTCTCTTCAGTGCTCTACAGGCACTTCTGTGACCCAGCCTGGCCAAGCACAAGAGGTTTGGCATCCAGAGCTGAATTTCTTCCTCACAAGAAAAGATGTGGCTGACTGGGATGATAAACTCGTCCATGGCCCACAACCACTGAATAACTTAGGTTTGAGGGGACTTCTGGAGTTCATCTGATCCAAACTTTAGTCTCTCTGGACAGGGTCAAAGAGCTGATTGTATATGCAAGTGTCTGTTACACTATACTGGAAAGAGAAAATTTACATGGCAGATTCCTGGGGACTTTAAACTCAGCATATTAATGCTTCCCTTTCCATAGCTGTGTCTCATAATGCTGCCCAGGCTCTGAAATCCCTCTGATTGTTTGTGTCAGGACATCTTTGAGGCAGTTCCTTCCTTTCACCTATGTTCCTTTTCCAGTTTTTCCATCATACTAAATTGCAGGGGAATGGGAACTGCATAAGAATTTTTACCTGGCTTCTTCTTAGTTCTTTTTCTTTCATCATTGAAGAACTATATCCAGTCTGTTTCCATAAACCAGAGAGAGATACTTCCTTAAAGAAAGCTCCTTGTATCTCTTTGACTGAGGAAGAAAAGTCTCCAGATGCAGCTATCTAAAAAGAGGAACAAGAGATACATGGCATTGCAGAACTGATGCTTAGATTTACAGGATTTGCCCTTCTTTCTATTCTGGGTAATATTTCTCTTAAGAGGATAAAGGAAAAACATGACAGTATTAAAAATGCTGCGGAAATAAGCGAGAGGGAGCCTTCCAAATACACGTGGTGTCCAGAAAAACCTCTGGAAACGTTAATCTTTGAGCTAAAGCACACATCCAGTGGCAACATGTTAAATCACACTCTGCATGGCTGTTGACTGTGCTGCTGTGCAGAGAGAACCTGCTACACACTGGAGTTCACAATCACCTTCCTGAGGATCCCTTGCTGCTGGGCAGGAGATAAGTCAGCCAAGTGCTGGGATGTGGTGCCTCCAATAAGCTGGGAGAGCTCCCCTGGGTCCATGCTGTGCAGGGACTGGGTGCTGATGCCCGTCACCAAAGCACCCATCTGACTGAGGTTATGGAAGGATAACACCTGCAGAGAGAACAGCACACACAGGGAGTGTTCTGGCTGGAGAACAGCGCATGTATTTAAAAGCAAAAGTCAGTAAATAAATCAAAACTTTTACTGTTGAACACTTAATACATTTCTTGCCTGGGGATGCACTTTCTGTGTCTGTCCAGAGAGCAAATGTGTGAAGCTTCTCAGAAGTTCCTTTTTCTGAAATTTCAGCAGGACCCTGATTCCTTCTATTACTGTATATTTGAATAGACAGTTTGGGACCTCTGAGGGTGCAAACTCTGCTCAGGGCAGTGACAGACACAAAATAATATACACAACTGCCAAATACAAGCATTCCTTCCCTCTGTTACACTAGAGAATTACTTTGGGAGGTTCAGTCTTGAATGCTTTTATTTGACTGAAACACATTTTTCAGAGCACTAACTTTTCAAAATCTATGGTTATTGTTGAGAAAAAGCCATTTCACTTTTGAAAACAGGAGGCAGCAAAGCTGTTATCACAAGGTACCTTTTCATAAGAGAGATATTTACTGGATAAAATCATAACTTGGCTCTTTGCCCAGCCAGAGACTTGGTTTAGTGTTGCAATAGCATTGTGCACTGCTTCAGGTGACAGAGATTCCAGCTGACTCGAAGTTAGTCCGACCACAGCATCTGACAGACACCCAAGGGTATCATTCAGTGTCTGGTTCTGCATGGCAATGTTCAGCAGTTGGGATTTGAGCTAAAGCAAACAAAAAGAGCAGATGGGAAATAAAAACCTGCCAAGAACCAATTTCCACTATCACCCAAAACACTAACTGGAGTGTCTGGAATAGGCATTGGCAAATATTCCGGGAGCACGCACTTCGTAAAATTTCAAAAATAGAACCACAGTTGTGAAAGGGACATGGAACAGCAGGGAACAGAATGACAAAAGAATGAGCACCCAAAATGGACTTCTATTCTTTGCATTCTCGAGAACTTTCCCTTATTTCTCAGACCACAGGGATTTTTCACTCTTTTCTTATCAAGAAGAAAGTCCCTCCTCCTCTGTTTTCAGAATTAGGTTGGGCAAGAAGAATAAATACCACACCCACCTTGTGAACCTCAGCCTGGAAACCTCTCAGCTGGTTGCATTTCATCATTTGATGAAGTAAAGCCCGGGCCACAGCTGCATCCACCTGCTCCAGGTCATCATAAAAGCAAACCAATAAACCCAGCCTGTGGAGAAGAGACACATTAACTGACTTCTGACACAAGAGGTGTGACCCTTAGGAAAGGGAAACACAGAATGTTGCACCCTACTCGTGCTCAGAACTGGAGTCGTTTCTGTCTGTCGCTTGTGCCTTCAACCACAATCTTTAAAACTTACCCAGCTTTTTACTGGGGGGTAAAACACATGCACTGGCCTCTGCGTTCAGCTGAACTCTTCCTGGATTGCTTGTGCTGCTGAAAACCTAACTCTCCTGGTTCCATTTGTGCATGGTTGGATTCTCCTAGTTAACAACTTGGCAGTATAACATTGAAAAGGATGGAGGACTATTAAAAAAATCTCTGGAAGTGGCTGCTGAGTTCTTATCTGGATTGACTGGATGTTTTGAGTTCTAAATCCCACCTGGATTTCACAGGCAACATAACCCATTCATGTCTCAGAGCCCAGCTAGAGCATTCCATGGCCTCTTCATCGTTTCAGGTTTAAACACAGCCTGCTGTGCTCCACATCAAACACATGACTGGCTGATGGATGGAGACCTGAACAGTTTAACAGCAGTCAGGAGAAGCCATGCCAGGATTCCCTGCCTCAGCAGTGCCAGCACTGCAGCCTGCAAGGCCATGCTGGGAACCAGATGTGGAGCTCATGCTCCCTCACAGGACCCATTCTGTAATATTTGAGTCAACACTTCCATTAACCTCTGTAAGGTACAACCACAGCCACAGCTGGTGGAGAGAAGCAGCTACACCACCAGGGGGAAGAGCCTGTTGGAGGTGGCCTTTTGACTCAGGCCTGGGGTTTATTTAGTGCCACTGCCTACAGCCCTGCAAAGAAAGAGCTTAGAATTGCAGATCACTCTTGCTGGACTTTGAACTTTATAGTGATGATGATGAACTTGAATCAGTTCCCTGCCCCTGTAAAATCTTAGTCTTTGCTTTCATAATTTGCACAGAACAAGAACCTCCAAGATGTGGCAGAAGCCCAGCTTTCCTGCTGCAGTCCCTGGTTTTTAGCCATTCAGAGAAGCATAGGCAGAGTCTGGGCCATAATGTCCAAACCAACACTGGACATTGCTGCAGCACTGTCACAAACTCAGGGAAATTCTGCACAAGCAAACAAAGGCTTTTATTTCCTCTGATCCCTCAACAACAATCTGCTAGAGATATAACAATATACTGCTTCCACAGCCCATCTGAATTCATGGGACATCATCAAACCAACATATAAATCAAAGAAACATCTCTAAGAGCATTTTTATAACAAATAATTACCTTCCAATGCATTACTGCACACCCACCAAGAGCTCTTTATCTCCTTTGGGATTAGCAGCAATGAATAACACTACTTCTTAAAAGTAAAAGCGCATTTAAATCATCAGTACGGTTAAAATGAGTAATATAAACTAAGTGTGTTGTAAAAATGGAATACATTAAGGATTATGGAGCATGACATTTCCCTCATCTGTGAGAATGTGGCAGCTCTCGTGAGTGACAAAATCACTCCTAAGATTTCTGACACCGAAATGGAGAGCGTGGGCATAACTCTCCCGTCACTCCCACCCCCGGCAGTGAGTGACGCTGCAGGGAGCCAGAGCTGCACTGCACACAGACAGGAGCTCGGAAGACATAAAGGATGTTCTCCATTAGTTTAAAACTCCAAGGGATCCCCCGAGGAGGCTGCAAATAACTTCAGACAGCGGTGTCTTGGGACTAAACACCTGCACTGATAGGACAGCGTGAATGCGGATGTGGAGTGCGGCGCTTCCTCGCAGCAGCTCACGCTCACGGCCTGTTTGTAAGAGCAGTTTGTTTTGGGTTTTTATTGAAGTTAGTTCAGTGCTGGTTTGACAGGCCTGAAAATGCAGTTTCCTGCTTACACACCCAACGGTAACACACATTTGGGCACGGCTCATGCCTGCCCTGCAGGACAAAGAGGGCAGCAGGGCAGGCTTCACAGCTCCTCACTTGGTGACCTCTCTGGTGGCAACCACCTCAGTTAAAAACCACCCGCAGTCCTGGCAGGCATGAGCTCAGATTTCCTCCTCCAATCCCAACTGTAACATGATTTCCACAGAACAACTCCACCTTCTGTGATCCAAACAGCCAAGACAACCCATGTCCCTCTATCCCAGTTCATTTTACTGCTGCCCTGTACGACGTGACGGGTCCCAAAGACACTGCTGTGCCTTCTTACTGATACTACAGGCACCTCCTCACTGTGCAGCAGGAGACAAAGCATTAGCTAATTAGGCAAACCTCCAAAAAATCATAAAGTAGCAATTCTTCACTGTTGCTAAACAGGGCTGGATTCCAGCCTAGATTTTCCTGCTGGAAGGGAAAAGCTATGCCATATTGTTTATTGCTCCTCTCTTTTCTCTTTACTTATTTGTTCCATCCATAAAAAAAAAAAGAAAAGCGGTCTTGCCTGTAGATAGTTGAAGTGTTCCTCATATCAAACCCTGATGAGTTTATCCTCTCCAGGAAAGCCTGTGCAAGCTCTGGTGTGATGTCATACACCGTGTCCAGCTGCTTTGTCGCATTGTCGTAGCTGATGAACAGTCTGATCTGAGCAGCACAAACAGAACCACGCAGCAGCATTGGGAAACAATTGCATCCAACAACATCTATGCTTGACACACTAAATTAATTGACCCCATTCATGTTGTAGAGAAAGAAGGAATTTGGATAACATGGTGTTTTTGAAGACAAAGCTGAGTGAGTGATTCGAGCGATTCTCTGCCAAACTGTCAAATAATTTCAGGGCTTCTATCACTGGTCCCTTTCAGCAGAAGCCACAGAATACTGATACAGATAAATAATTCTATGTTAACTACAGGCACTTTAAAATTCCAGATATAAAAGAATATTTGCAAATAATTCATTTATATTTTCCCTTTAATTAAAATATATAAAGTTTTTTCATGTTTTAGTTTGCATTTGTGTTCATATTGTTCGTAGCTGACATCACTTTGTAATGACATATCCAACCACACTTTGTTACTTACTTCATTGAGACTAATTTTCAGAATTTCTTCTAATGGGAGGTGGACCATGTATCTTCCCAAAATCCATAAGCTTTCTGCACTGACCCAAGAAGCTGATTCATTGAAGTCTGTTTTGTACAAATAAGTGCTCATTACAATGTTAAGAAAGTTATTGCTTTTCAAATACCAATATATTGTTACTGGTAAACAATCAAAAAAAAATAACTGCAAATCAGAAATATCCTAAAAGCAGAGAGGGTCAGGTTCCCTCCATTGGCTACATTTTAGCACTACATTTTTATGAGCCCATACATTTTTTGATGAAAATGAAATAGTATTTCAAATGTCTCAAATTTTCTTGTATGAAAACATTAATGTTTTATGTCGTTGAAATAGAAAATGGATAAAGTGTGGGACAGGAAAAATTTAAGCAGTAATTTTAAATATGGAGCAGTATTTTTTAAAATCAAGTTTCCCTAATCAATTATATTATTTAAGAACATCAGGAAGGCATGATACTTTGTAACTCTTTATATATATCATATAATATTATTGATGATGCCACTTATTTCAGCAATATGCAATAGCAATAACAGAGAAAATGAAAAATGATTCAAATACCTCTATGGAAATAGGTTGGCAAAAAATACAGAATAGTGCATAACAGTTAAAAAAAATGACATTCATTTAGTAACATTCTCCCAAGGATTGAAAATGAAGTCAAGATCCAAATATCCCTGAGAAAAAAAAGTATTTATGGCCTCTGAGCCACAGACTGTTTTCTCCAAGGTATCATAATTTGGATGGCTCAGCGTGTGATAGCTCTGAACACATTCCTTGGCAGTGCTGATATCCACATCTCTGTTAGAATAAAATCATCAGGGCACTTTGAAGAGTTTTCAGTATCTGTAAAAACATCACCCTTTATCTATCAGAAGCTGAAGGACCCCGTTTAGTGCTTTTTTTGAAAACGCAGATCTAAGCTCCTTAACTGAGACAAGATGATGCTCCCAGCAGACCTGTCAGGCCCCTGGTTTTTAAAGTGATATTACTTTCCATTACCAGGAATATTACCAGAGTTGAAAGACTTGACAGAAGAGTTAAAGAAAAACAAGCACAATTTAAGGATGTTGATCGTGCCCTTTGGCAGAACAGGTACTGACCATGGTAGGTGTGATCCCCAAAAAATGACCCCTTTCCCAGGTGATCCCAGTGCCACCCACATAGAAAGTGAATAAATCAGACTCTTCTGCCCTCCGTGCTTTGGCCTGTGGTGTGGATTCCCCACTCCTGCACTGCTTTGGGCAGGTGAAGCAGCAACCAGGAGGCAAGAAAGGCACATTAATTCTCAGCCCCTCCCGAGCTGGGTGATCTTCCACAGCCTGAGGGTTCACCAAAGCTCCACACACAGTCCAAGGTGGCACTGGGGGATTTTCCCAGGACTGCTGAGTGTCACCAGGCAAGTTCTGCATCATTGTTTTCCCAGCAGTGTCACGAACTTCCTCCCTACCACTTCATGGCTTACCCTGAGATTTTGAAACAGCTGAAGAGCCAGGGGACAAATTTAGCTCCACGGAAGCAAATGAGCATTTTGGCCTTGATTTCCAGGGAAAGAGGAAGAACACACACATCCAGAAGTCTAAAATGCTCCCAGGACAGCTCTGCTGGGATGTTCAGTGAAAGCCAAGCAGCGGCTCTGATGGGTCAGTGCTGCTGCAGAGCCCCCTTGTGAAGCCTGTCCTGCCCTGGCACAGCTGTGGCACAGCTGCTCAAGGCACATTAACCAGGCAAACAGATGGGGTAAAATGCACACAATCAGGATTAATTAATTGTGTTTTGATCCAGTCCCTTTTCTGACCGAGTCAGTGCCGTGTGCTTTCACAACATCCTGCATTTCTTTTGTTTTTTAGCAGTGCATTGGCTAATGTATCCTGAGCCAGAGCTATTTTTCCAGTTTGAATAGGTGTTCAGAGGTGAACAACCCACCTTGGCAGAGCACCTGACCACTGTATTCTGTTTCAATCTTAGAAAAAGTACAGAGAGAAAAAATCAGAGTATTAGAAGAGTACAGCTCTGTGCAGAAGAGATGAAGAGTCCATTGGCTGGACTCAGTGATCTTAGAGGTCCTTTCCAACCTTAACAATTGTAGGATTCTATTCTATAAGAACAAACACCTTTGGAGAACTATTTGTCGTGACTAACAAACACATTAAATTTACTATATTCTGGAGAAAAGGTGTTCTAGACAGCTGATCTTAAACAGACCTGTGTTAAATTTGGGAAACAATTCAACACAATGGATAGGCCTTTGCTGACCTTTTTATGAGAAGCAAGGAGAAAATACTTTGCACATAACATACCACTCCTGTTGTAGGATTTCTGTAGAATCTGCTTCATCCAGCCATACAGAGCTCTCTGAGTATTTGCTGAGGTTTTGTCATAGAGGTCCTTGAATAATGATGATCTAAGTGATACAAGGCCATGTTAGTTCACTAACGAGTTAACTCTTTATTAAAAATAAAAAAAAAAAAACACATGGAAAAATTACTTTATAAACAGTGACACATAAGCAGAAAGCTGTTTGTGGAAAACAGACTGAGACCAGCAAATATGACAGAGCATTAACTGTGTCTGAAAAACAAGGAGCTTACAGGTTTCTGAAGGCATCCTCCAGCAGAACGTTTGGGAGGCTCCCAATGACATCAGGTTGGAGATAGTTCACTGCTGACACGTGCAAAACCTGGCCCAGGATATCCACACAGTCCAAAGCACTCAGAGCCAGGAAACATTTATCCAGTGTGACAAGGAACAAGGTCCTGTTTACTCCTGGGCTTTGAAAAATTCTCTCTCTAGTCTCGTCCCAATCAAGGATAATATTTCCCGTCTCCTGCAAGCAACAAAGGGTTATAAGAACATCTCTTTGATTAATTCCAGACATTGTTCATTTTGAGGCCTGACAGAGAGCATTCTACAAAGAACATGGTGCTGTTCTCATGAAAAATTCCTGCAAAATACTCTGTTTGCATTACTTCAAATAATTCCTTTCTGACATTGGGCAGAGACCAGTTTGAGTTTTTTTTTTACAAAATCAAAATGAAAACCAGAAAAATAACCAAAATGGCTGAAATCATAGTGTCTGCTCCTTTAAAAAGGATTAGTTACTTGGAAAACGAAGGGATATTGGAACTGAATAGGTATTATTTCTTACGTAATTTAATACACAGACATCTCTAGAACAGACCTTTCCCATGCAGTATCTCTTGCAGCTGTTACTGCAAACATCCCTTCCAGAAGATGTATCAGACAATGTCCTGGGCATTCCCTGGCCACAGGTGCCATCCCACAAGTCGACGTGTCCAGGACAGCCTGTTCAGAGCTGACAGTCCTGGTGATTTCCAGTTTATTGACAGGGCTCCCGCTCTGCCACCCTGGCTCCTGGTGCTCAGTGCACACCTGATCCGGGTGCTTTGGCAGCAGGAGCTGCCCCTCTGTTGTTTGAACAGTGGATTATGCAGTGTTTGCTCTGGGCAGTCACCTCAGCTGTCTGAGGAGGAGCTTTCCCTTTCTCCCAGGTCCATCTCCACCCTCTCAGTGTGATGCCCACGCTGGAGGCCCTTCCAGGGGCAGCAGGGAAGATCCAAGTGCTCTCACACCTCAGGCTGTGATCCCACCTGCACTGGAGATCCCCTGTGCAGGGACAGTCCTCCCTGGGAGGCACCCACCGACTCTGAGCCAGGCTTTTGAGATGGGTCACACAGAACACACCACAGAGACCAGCAAACCATGTCATGCTGCCTCCCCTCCAAACTCTCCAACAGTTTGCTCTCATGTTCCTATAACTATTCACAAAAATTACTAATTTCACCTTCTTTAGTCATCTTGGCTCTCTTTCCAGGCACTTTTAAGGAGAACACACTCCCTGAGAATAACTGGTCATACCTACCTTAGATATCAGAGCAGGAAGGTGAATCATTCTCTGCAGATTTGTTTCTCTCTACTGATGGCAGTGAAAACCCAAAGGATGACTTGCCCTTGGCAGCAGACTTTTAAACAATAAGAATCAAATGAAGTAAGTCTAACCTAAGGAGAGGGGCTCCTGGAATCTAATCTGAGCCAGGTGAGGAACTGCACAGCGTGCCCTGTGAGCCCCCCAGTCTGTCCCTCTCCCATTTACCCAAACCACTGACTGCAGCTTTTCCTTGTCACAAGTGCAAAGGGACTTACAAGGTGCTCCTTCCTGCTGTTGAAGAGATACTTCATTGCAGTTTGGAACTGCTGCTGATCCAGTTGTTGAAATTCAGACAGCAGCTGCCTAGGCTGGTATAAAAGGTTCCTCAGGTAACTTTGTATGGACATCTGAAGCACAGAAAAATAAGCATAACAAACATGGAACTCAAACTGTTGTTCAAGGGGCACCTTCTACTCCCTGAAAATCCTGTGCTCAAGGAGAACTAAGTGCTTGGCTCCTGGACTGTCTGTGTTACCAATGACCAGAATAACTATTCTCCACACAAACTGGAAACAAAAATAATCTAAATGTACTCTGAAAGACAGTTTTTTTCAAATCCTCTACAAGGAGCCTTTTAACAAAGATGCCTCAGTTTCTCGTAAAACAGGATTAATAAAACTTTTCTGCCTCACACAGCAGAGTTGTGAAAAGGAAAGTTTTAAAGAGCTAAAAAAAAATTTAAAAAAAATCAGGTACTGTGTGCATATTATTATTACTTAAAAAAGGGAAGGAAATGTGCAATTTGATGGGAGGAAAAGTCTGTAGCAGGTCATAAGCCAAAAAAATTCTCTCTCCCATCAACCTGCATTACCAGCTCACAATCTCATGTCTGTTGTGAAAAATCCAAGGGGAATCATAACACTGGAACAGAAAGAACTGTAAGGCTCATTAGCAGCAGACTGGAGTCAAATCCCTTCCGATTCCTGACAGAATTATTTCAGAATTGGTTTGCAATTTGCGTTGCAGTTCGTTGCTACCTTTGGTTAACTTGCACTGCCACCAACAAATACTGACAGAGGAAAACCAAAAAGATTGTTATTGTTTTCTCTGCCTTGCAAATTCCTGCAAACTTAGGGGAAAAAGACAACCAAAAGACCTATTCTCATTTAGCTGCTAGACTTTAGATGTGTTAGCTACCTCTATTATTGACTGCCTAGTTTTGGATACAGGGATAGGTTGCTTTTTCAATTCTTTTTTTAAGATAAAAATTTTCATGCATTTTAAACGTCACCAACCTGGAGGCTGCTAAGAGTAAACACAACTTCCTGGGCATGAAAATATGCCATGACTTTTGTGAGCATATCTGCTGTCCAGACATTGGAACTGTAACAGAAAACAGGACCAAAAATGGCAGTAAAATAATAGGTAAAATAGCAGATTACAAGAGTAAAAAAGAAAAACAAGCAGTGCTACTAACACCATAATGACACAAGTATTCAGCTTTTTGGCCTAACCAGAGTAACAGCTGATCTATTTAATGCAACGAAAATTCATGGTTCGATGAAGAATGGAATTAATTAGTTATGTTTTTTTTCACTTAATTCCAAAACCACCCACAATAATCTCAATTTTCTGGGTTTTGCCATTAGTACCATCTCCAGGATGTGCTTCCTGGTCTGCTGCCTTTCCCTCAGCAGAGTCATTCATTTCAGGGTCTCCTTCCCACAGCCTCTGATTTCCACAAAATACAGAGGAGTGGAGTGGCCTTTGAGGCTTATCCAGCTCTTTCCAATTGAGGCAAAATTAGCAAATAATTCAGAAGTCACCGGGAGCTGGAGGATGGGGGGATTGGGACTGAAAGAGAGAGGTGGACAGAAAGCTGGAACTGCACCTAATTTCCTTAAGCAGCCATTCTGACTCGTATGAACAAAGTGAATTATCACAACTTTGAAAACTGCAGCGGGTATTTATCCTCAGCTTCATTCTATGCGTGTTGGGGAGGGGTTTGTTCAGGGTTTTTTGGTGAAAAATAGCTTTTTCCATGTCAAGAGGAAATACTCCTCTCCCAGGAGATCTAAATCAAAGTCATCAGATGTGCCAATTTCATTCCATCCATAATATCCCAGTTTCTGTGGAAATGAAACAGATCATATCAGAAGTGCAAGATAATATTGAAAAATCAAGCTGGTGAGAGTAATACATTACCTTTGAAAATTAAGTATATCAAGGAGGGCTGCACATGAAAAACGGAACATAAAAAGTTCTGGTTAGATACTGAGGTTTAATTCATTTTAGAAGTGTAAGTGGCAACGACTTTGTACATTACCATTCAGATATTTCCCAGTTATTACTTCCTCCTATGGAAAAAATGGCAAATATATGTAATAAATTATTATTTTTAGATTATAATATAAAATGTTAGAAGAAAGATCGAATAAAAATACTAACCAGAGCTTTGTGTAATAATGGAGGCAAATCTGTAAAAGATTATCCCGTTACTAGAAGTTAATTTAATGTTTTATCATTCATGTTACACAAAAATACATGTACTGTACACAGTGATCAAAACTGTATATACATACATAATTTATTTACAAGCACTTAATGCAGTTTTGATTCAATTAATTTACAGAAAAATAGTGAAAACAAAAGGCTATTAAATAATAATCAGTCTTGGTGAAATTCTTTGCTGGTGTAGCTCCACGAATTTGAATTCAAGAGAGCAGAGACTTTGGTCTTGGTTACTAAACAGTGCTGCACCTAATTTATCACACAGCTTTTTCCATCCACACAAAATACACTCCTCAGTCGGGAGTTCTGGTCTTACCTTCAGAGCTCTGACTGTGAGCAATCCCAGCATGATTCACTGATATCAACAAGAAACAAATCTTCAAAAGCCTGGACATTTCTTCTGGTGTTTATTAGAATCAAAAGACATTTGGATTGAAAAGGAAAAATAGAAAGGAGAGAGTCAAAAGGCAATATTCAACCCAAAATTTCATAGCTATAAATCAGAGACAGCCTATGCTGTGGAGTGCAGATAGAGATCAGAACGATCTAAAAACGTTTGCTACCAAGTTTTTAATTTAGATCTTTTTCCAGGATAGAGATATTTTTTAATGCAAACACATGCCAAGCGTGCATGTGCAGCCAGATTTATTTCCCTTTTACCAAGTGGTTTGTTTAATTTTCTTTCTGGTAGCACCATTTATTTACCAAGTCATCCCTTGCCATCCCTGCTGCCCTGGGCTGAGCGGCAGAAAGATCTCTGAAGGACAAACCAGCTGGAAGGGCAGTAAGGGGATACCCAGGGCTTCTCACTGGGGTGTCACTGGTTCTCATCAGAGAAGACTGACAGTCTCCCAGTTGTCCTGAGCAAAATGAATGTGTTGCTCTGGGTCTCGTTCCTGCAGGACGAGGATCCACGCTGCAGGAATGCTGCGGGATGGGAAGGAAGCTGAGGCTGAGCAGGTCTCGCTCACAGCCACAGCCCCTCTGCCCATGAGCTGCTTTGATCCACACTGCACTGAGGATCTTCTGCCTCTGCCCCCTCAGCCTGGCCCTCTGCTCAGCCCCGAGTCACCATCCCCACAGGTAAAACCATTGATTAATCCAATATTGGATGATGCCCAGCTCCACAGATCGCAGCTCCTTACACTGGGATTCGTCACTGACTTAAACAAATGACAAACAGGGCCCCACTGGCCAACTTGGCTCTGACCCTGAGATGACTTTGTTCGGTTTTCTCTCCCTTTCCCTCATTTCAAAGGTTTATCTGCAACACACCGAATTTCTGCATTTCCTTTTGTTGCTGGATTTGGATCCATTCTCGCTCTCTTTTTTTCTTTTTTTTTCAAAGTTCTCTGCCAGAGCTTGAGTTACAGATCTGAACATTTGATAAATATGAACTCCTTTCTTGGATTGTTTAATCTCATGTATCAAGGTACTCTTTTATGAAAACCTCTTTCAACAGCCTCCAGCAATACTTCAGTCTATTGCAAATACTTAACTCCAGTCTTGTAACAGAAGTGACTCAAACTGACAGATGATGAAAAATTTAAACATTAGACTTTAAGAACTATCGCCTCTGTCTTGTTTTTACACACACGGAAACCCTTTTCAGCTATTCTTTTGGGAGCACCACAGTACATGTCTCTCATTCAGATATATCTGGTTTCCTAGACAATGAACTTACTTGTGTTTGTTTCTGCCTTTGCCCTATTAATTTTGCAGCAAGGTTTGATTACTCTGCCTAGTTTAAATCATGCTTCCAATGTCAGTCCTGATTTATTCCAATTCGTTCAATTTGATCAGGGAGTGTAATTTAATTAAAGCATGCTAACTCAATATATAAGGAGATAAAATACTGAGGGAAGTGCTTTTTCACCCTAATTCAGGCAGACAATCAGCAGGTGCAGAAAAAGTCTTGCTGTGAAATAGCCCTGCTTGGCAAGACAACCTGTGGGAAATAGTTCCTTTTGTCAGTGAAACTAAGTCTGTTTTTGGTTGACTGCAGCTTTCAGACAATCCCAAATCAGTCCATGGGCATCTCTTGCAGATCCTATCCTGCATTTCCCCAGAGACTGTTCCTTGCTTATGCTGTGATCAGATCTCTGACAAGTCACCCTTAAGGAGCTCCCAGACCGCCTTCTCCTCTTGCTCCCTAAACAGCCGCTCTTCCATGTACAGAAATCCTAGACATTTTATCGCCCTCTCCGATGCAGTTGCTGCCTTATCTGAAGCGGGATAACCAGAAAGCTGACCTCATCATCACAAGTCTTGCTGATAAGCCCTTGCACTGGCAGTGCCCACCCCCGCACCCGGGCTCGCAGCATCTCTGACCAAAAGCCCCACACGCAGCGAGGGAACCCGCGAGGGGTCCAGGCTGGAAAGGGAGAGACGGGAGGGCAGAAGAGAAGGAGACTGTGGGTTCTCGGGGAGAGCCGGGACTCCGGAGCACTTTACCTGCCTCTGCCGTGCGCTCTCCTTCCCGGCACCCGCAGTGCCGAGAGCTGGGCGGCTCCGGGCAGGGACCCTGGGCAGGGGCAGGGACAGGGGCCAGCACCGCCCCGCTGTCTGCCCAGCAGCACCGGCCCTCAGCCAGAGGGGAGGGCAAACACCTCCTCTGAGGGGGGCTCAGAGGGCCAGGGACTCCCACGGCAGGCAGGGGAGGATGTTTCCCCTCCCGAGATGAAGAGACCTCAGGTTGCTGTGTAGGGATATTCAGGGCTGGGCTGGTGCTGCCCCTCTCCCCCATCTCCCCACCCCAGGCACGGGCAGGGGGCTCCTCAGAGCGGAACGGGAACGGATCTGGGAGCGCCCAGCAAGAGGGGGCTGCGGTGTCGGGAGACCAACTCGTTCTAACTTTGTGTTGGAAGTTTCTGGCTTAATCACACCCTTGCACAGCATCTTCTTCCTGCGATGCAGCACATCCAGGGCCACCCTGACAGAACACACAGCTTAGTTACTCTGCAGGGCAAACCACTACACGTTAGTGAGATCATCAAATGCAACCTGCACACTTGTCTCCCACAGCAGGACAGGAACAGCACTGGGACAAGGCGGGACTTCCAAACCTGGGAGTAATGAATTTGGGCACTGGAACTGCAACACTTGTCCCCTTAGATGACATCCTAAGTATTTCAGGGAATTTAAGGAACAACTGGACTCGAGTTTCTTGGGCTGTGAGCAGGTACAAACTGCACACAAATGCTCTCTGAAGGCTGAAAGGAGAAGGAAGCCCCTTTCCTGACTCATTGAGCTGCACTGCTCTCCTTCCCTCACAAGGAACTCTGGCTTTAGAAATTCAGGTGTAAGTACAGTCCCCTCAGAGATATTCTGTTTATTCAACAGGACTAAGCAGGTTTTCCACCCTGCTGAATTTAGGCTTACTCGTAGAAAGCTTTTTCCCATTAATGCTCGTGTTTTAATTCCCCATCTCAAGTGTAACAATACTTGTTTAAATAAAGTGAACAAAGTAGATCATAGGAAGGAATAAAACAAAAACCTATTATTTATATTGTGCCTTCTGTCCCAAAACTTCTCAAAGCTATTACAAACTGAAATTCTAAGTGACAGGACTAAGAGATGAGAGACATGAAACGCAGTCCCTTGGGTGATTTTTAACCAGTGGGATTAAAGCACTTAAGTACCTTTTAAGAAGTTTGTCTTAACACATATCTGCTACTTTAAGCTAAATTCATTACACAGTAAAAAACATTTTCCCACTACCAGATGAGTACAAGATGAACAGAAGATAATTTAATGGATTCACTCCAGAGCATACATAGCTCATTTTCCCAACAGACAAATCTCCTTGTGCTATGTGCAAAAATTCAACAGCACATCCTGAAATGAGAACAACACTGAGTCTGAATTACTGTTGAAAAACCCCACCAAATCAACCACCTCACCATATCCTACAGAATACTCACTACTCCACAAAGATGACCGAGAATAAAAGGCAAGAGAAATCATCAACCATCAGGCAAAGCCAGCCCAAGGTAAACCTAAAATGACACATTCATGGCATCCCACCTGGCATAAGATCACCAGTAATTATAAAAACGCCAACACACAACTTTTTTGGACTTCAAAAGCAATATAAATCAGTTCTTACTTTACTTACCAGATGATATAAAAGCTGAGGTTTCTCTGCTCTCTCACACTTACAGCCCAAGCAAGACACACAGCTGCCAGTTCGGCACTATTTCTGCTGCTGCTTTTTTGTATCCCAACTGCCAGAAATTATCCACTTTAAACAGTTTTTTAAAACAAGACATGTTAAAAAACCAGCATTTGTTTAGTGCTCCTGAAGAAAATGTCTCAAGCTAGCAAAACCCTCACAATCAAGTCCCCAGGGCCTGATCCTCAGAGGCAGCTGGACTCACAGAACTCAAAAGAAACTGCCTGCAAGTTTTTAGAGCTGAAAACAATTGGGAACAACTTGCTTAGAGAGCTCGTTATTAAACCCACCCTTTTAAAGTGCAGTTTTGGCAAGTCCTACCATAACCCCCACCTTTAGCTGGGAGATGGCACATGCAAAAGCAGTGAGAATTCATGAGGCTTTGAGAGGAACATAAAGGAAACCCAACCAAAAGTGAGACATTTTTTGTGGACTGTTATCCCTTCAAACAATAATCAAATGGGCTGCTGCTGAAAACTTGCTTCTCAACACAAAGAGCAGTTGCTGCAGGTAAGTGTGGCTGTGGTTACAAAAAAGAACACAAAAGTTAATGCAAAAGTCATCTCAAAAAAGTTTATTAGCATGATTAAAAACGTGAAGAATGACAGTAAGAAAGTAACTTAGCATGGAAGAATATCCATTTTAACAGTTTTTATTCAACAAGGCTGGAACTGAATGGGTAACTTTATTGCCAGATTTTGCTTGATTTCTTTAACAGTTCACACTGTATCAGTTTCACCATTATTAGGAATATTGCTTTTGTTTGGATCTGATCCCTGTTGCAGGTAAATATAAAAAAATATCCCCCATTGCTGCTGGATTGCAGAATGCATTGTTGGTTTAAGAGCAGGTAAAAAAGAAATTCTCAATGGAGGAGTCTGTTTAAAAAACAACCTTTCCCCCCCCCCCCCCAATCACACTACAAAGAAATACATTAGTATTTTGGCCTTTAAATTTCTTACACGGTATTCATTTAGCACGGCAATCCCAAAAATTCCCTCCCTTTAAGTAACCATAAATCAAAACCCTCTTTCAGAGGCTGCTGCTCCTCGGGTTAGATTCTGGGGGTTTCCTTCAGACACCTTACACTGGCTTGAGGACGAAGACAGCGTCGTCCAGCACGTAGTAGTCATTGTACATGTCCCCCTCGCAAAGGTATGGCAGTCTGGTGAAAGCCTCGATGGCAAAACCAGCTTTGCTGAAAACTTCTGGCAGGCTGTTCACCTGCTCTTCCCAAGTCTGCCCTTTGATTTCCAAAACTTCGGAGGGCTTTTCCCACTTGCCACCTACTGAGGAAACAGAACAGTTTTGTTTCAGTCATAAAGCAAACTTGACAGTGTTGTGTTTTCTTACAGAAAGCATAATTACACTGATTATGTTCCACGCCACTCCACACAGGAGGCTGACAAGCCACTTGTAGACCTGTTGCAAGATCAGTTCAAGTTTTTTTCCTGGTGTACAAAAGCAGCAGCTTCTCAAGGTTATCTTTTGTTAAATCTTTAACTAACAGTTCCAAGAGTGGCTAAAAGGTACCTTCCACTGCCGAGGCTGGTGTTCAGCAGACATGGACAAACAATTTAATAATGCTATTTTCCACCTCTGTAACATTCCTTATGCCCACTGTCTGGCCTAAGATGGCTGCAGGTAATTACAGTAAACAGAATCAGCAAGTTGAAAATGATGACTGGCTGAGAAGCTTCCTCCACATGACAGTGGATGGCTACAGAATCTTTGTGCCTCCAGTGGCCACCTACCAGCTGACACGGTAGGGACTGCTGAGGGTCACAGCTATAAAAAAGCCAAGCACCTTCCACCATGCTGGAGAACATGCTACTGGTTATATCCAATGAAACAATCTGAAGGATTATAGGTATGACTCTCTGAAGTTCAAAATTTCAAATTCTTCCCTCATTTTTCGAGCAGTGTCATGCACAACACCCAAAAGCTTTCTGGTTTGTTCTGTTTTTAACCAGCCTGCTAAATGCAGGAGTAAACACCCTTCTAAACAGGAAGTTCTACATCTTGTGATTCAGACAGTTCTGCAACTCCAAACATTTCCTAAGTTCCTCTTCCTTCAAGCAGAATCATTTCCAGAGAGATACAAGAAATGGCACCTTTCAACAAACTAAAAAATGTGCTAGTGCTGGCGTTTGACTGGATTCTGTACAGTGCTGGTAAGACCTCTTTTAAATTTCTTACATTTTCTCATGTAACAGCAGTTAAACAAGACTGAGAATTTTGTGGTGACGATTTGCAATAGAGCTATAAAATAAGAGCAGTGAAAAGTTCCTCTGTGAATCAAGTTAATTTCTACTATCTTCACACAACTTCCAAGTTAAACAACTGCTAGCAAACGCCTTTTCTTGCAAAACTCTGAAATGCTCACGTAAGCTGCGATTTCTGAGTCAAACCTTACTGTCCTTCCCTGCTCAGAACACTCCAGCAGCAGCCTGACCTCGGTGTAACTGTGCTGCTTTGGGAGGAGGGTTTGGGGAGCTCAGTGCCTACAGGAGGAGGGTTTGGGGAGCTCAGCAGGCAGTGCCTACAGGACCTGAGGCCACGGAGTCCTGCCCTGCAAAGCCACCAGAGCCCTGGCTAAGGTGGAAGAGGGGAGGGGATCAACTGCAGAAGCACAAGGTGCTGCCTTTCACCACACAGCGAGCAAGGACACCCACAACTTACATTGTTACAATCTGCAGATTGCTGGGGAATGGCTCTGATGTTGATCTGACACAGAATGAGAGTTTCACTTTATTCCTGTACAAGTCACAGACGCTGAATCTGCCTGGATTCGGTGAGCAAAATGATGAAGGGCCAATGCTGACTGCTCACCACAGACAGATATAGAAAAGGATGCTGTGAAGCTACTACCTTCATTTTCAGTGCAATAATCTTATCAAATAACTATGCCATTTATTTGAATAAAATTTAAATATACTGAAACAGTATTTACATTATGGATTTCAATAAGGACTTAAAAAAAAAAAATCTCCCAGATCAGTCATATTAAACCTTACCTTTCAGTTCCTTAATTAGAATTCTCTGATTAACCTTCCTGTTTTCTCTGCACATATCTTTAAATGTCAGAACTAACAAGTACTATTATTATCCTTAGAAATCCAGAGTCAATATATGTGATGAAGTGGAAGAATATCTAGGAACTATTGTGAATTCTAATCAATGTTATGAAGTTGCTAAATTATAAATGCCTCAGTTTATGACATTTCCACTGCCTGCCATCAGGTTGCCTTGCTTGACTCGGATCAGGAACAGTGGAGAGAGAAAGCCCTGCAGAAATGCTCTGTACTGCAGATTGTACCTTGCTCTTTAACTGTCCCTCACATCACCAATCGCTCCCTCTCAACAGGTGTTCCAGACAACTGCCAAGTCACTGTAACACAGCCCAGAGTTCAGGAAGCTGATTCCTCCACGGACAGTGTGGTCCTAACATGTGCTTTCTCTGCCTCTGGATGCTCCCAGTCCCCACTTGAAGTTCTGTGGTTTCGCTTTTTAACCAACACACATCAGGATTTGTGCACTCCTGGATGCGCAGACCAGCAGAAGTACAAAGTACATTTATCAGAAAGCAGCACTTCACTTGAGATCAAAAACCTGACTGTAGAAGACAGTGCTGTTTATATCTGTGGAATTGCCTTCTCAGATTCACATTCACCCCGTTCCAAACAAACAGGAGATGGAACAGTACTGATGAAAACAGGTCAGTTGTTCATTCCCTCTTAACAAAGCTTCTTAGAAGACACAAATTACCTTTTCTAAACACTCTATTTCTACTTTCAAGAATGACATTTAAGATGGAAATACCAACAAACCCGTTAGGAGTAGTGTGACTACATTAAAATGTTAATAGGAAAACCATTCTACAAATAAGCATCTCAGCCTCGTTTGCTAATTAAGACTGTTCTGTCACAGGATGCAAATGACCAGAACTCCACAAAAGAAAGAAGTTTTGTACTGCTGCTGCCTAACCATGCTCTACAGCCTCTTACATAAGGGCTTTAATGAAAATCAGAAGGGAAGTACCAACAGAAAAAATGGGAAGTACAGAAACACATATTTAGCAACCATACGTGCAGCAGAGAGCAGGGTCTGGCCCAGGGGTTCACTGTATCAACCTGAGACAAAGGTTTCAGTTCTAAACCTTTTGCATGCTAAAATACAATTCCAGAACAGAAGTCTGTGAGCTTTACTCAGAGGTACCTCTACAAGAGCAGAAAACTGGATTCCATTCTCTCTCTACCCCTAAAGAAAGGGTTCATAATCAAAACTAACAGGTTCTCCACTGCCCTTGCAAAATCTGGGGAAACAAAATGATCTCACTGAGGAATTTAGACCAAAAATGACCCAGAAAAATATTGATGAGTGTCAGGTTTTTTAATTGCTCAGAGGAAGGGGGGTGGAATGCAGAACTTTAAGAAAATGATGTGAATCAGAAGAACTGTCCTTTATTCTAACACTCACTTTTAATAATGGAGCAGGAGCACAGCAGAGCAGTGGGAAACTCGCCTTCACCTCCATGACCATCATCTCAGCCCTGCTGTTCGTGTACAGCTCTGCTGTGTTCACCTTCTTTGCGGTCTACAAGGTAGGCTCAGGAGGGTATTTCTGATCTTCATTTTGCAAATCTGTGCAGTTTTAACCTCTCCATAAGGAGATTAAAAACACCTTCCCGGATTTCATAACGTTTATGGTTGTTTTAAAGAGGTGGCTGGTTGAAGTTCATGTGCTGCACACGTTTAGGAACTTTTGTGTGGCACAGGCCTGGACTCAACAGCAACCACATTTTCTTTTTTCAGGGAAGTGTCTAAAAGAAATGGTATTCTGAAGTTACAGTTACCCTGAGAGTATTAATCAGGAGATTATCAACACACTCAAAAAGCAAAACTAGGAATTTCCATTGTAAGTCATCAATTCTCTGGATTAATTTCCAGTAAAAGGAAAATAATTTGAATTTCCTGTCAAAATAAAGTTGTGTCTCAGGCAGGTCCCACTGTACTCAAAGCAAAAATACTTGCAGTATCCACTACCAGAAGCTAAAAAAGGCCTCACACAGGCAAAAATGTCTGATTTTTACAATGACACAAACTGATCTAATGAATCTACAAACTGACATTGTAGAAGGGCAACACTTTTAACTGTTCTGCTTGCTTCCCTTCTTCTGTTTTAATTGGTTTTTCTTTTCCCTCCAGTTAAAACCAAAGCTGCTAAAGAAAAGTGGAAGACCAGAGAACTGTGTATGTTACCACTTCCTTTGCCCTGTCTGTCATTCAGAGCTGCTTCTTTCTGTCTTTTAAAAGTATATTGGGCATCAAATTTGTGATTAATTGATGATTCTGCTAAAGAGACATTCAAAGCTCTTCAGGCTTCACTTTAGATTTGTACAAAACTAGTTACGAGCTTATATTTAACTGATTTTAACTAATTAGTTGATTCATTTTTAACACACTGGATACAGGATAAAGTTAATGTGTGTAAAGGCCATCTCTACCACATAGGTTTTAAGTAAATTTTGTTCAAGCTTCTGAAAAGATGTTGCTAATAATTTTTTGTTTCTTTAAATAATCCATTTAAAGAAGTATTTAAAACAATTCTATTAAGAATCTCTGTCCCCATGTATCCTTGAGTAATAAACCTGAAGCCATACATTTAAATACCCATTAAAGAAGGTTTGTTTTCTTACATATCTTTCCTTTCCTTATGTATGTTAAGTAATGCAATAGTAATGTAATTTATAACCCTTCTGCCTGCCAAACCATGTACTTTTAGAGTGTTATTTAGTAATGCTCCAAAAGACATAGTCAGGTAAAAATGCAGAACTTATCAAAGCTAGAAAAACATGTTTCCCACAACTTAAAACGTTGCAATAATCTAAAATGCTTTTAATAATTTGCAGAAAATAAATAGTGGACGGAAAGTTTTTCAAGCAATTGCCCAAGAACTTCAAAAGCACAGGTTTGCTGAGCACTGCCAACAGCCTGTAAGTATCTACCCACCCATACCAAAATTTATGGGGAACCAACATTTTTTGAGAGTATACCCTTCATATATCCTCTGGAAATAGACTTTTCTTTTTTAAAGTTGATAAAGGCCTAAAAAAGAATTCTGCACAACAGTCAAAGACACTGTAAAAGCATTATAAATGACCACACATAGACAATTTTATATATATATATATATATATATATATATATATATATATATATGATACTATATAACTTATAAAATATATGCATGGACATTTAAAAATGAAACTTCCATTAATTTGTATTTTGCCAAGATGAGGTTCGCCTCAAAAAATAAATTCTGCCTTTATATAAAAAAAAAATCACATCAGTCGGAAAATCCTTCTGCATTTTTCCTTCAGGATAACCTGGAAGATGACACTGTTTACCAGAACAGATGAGCACGTGCAGCACTTCAGGCCTGGTCAGTGTCTGCTGTGCAAGCAAAGGGGCAGCTGAAGAAGTGAAGCTTTTTCTCAGATCTCCTTTGCTTTAAAGGGAGGTGAAGGGCTCTGCCCTGCAAGGTTTCCTCAGGAGGATTTTCTGAACAGCTCACCAAACCCCAGGGCACTGTGCATTACCCCTGTGTTACAGAGTCCACTGTCCATGCTGCAGGAATGAGAACTGTGGGAAAACGGTCCCTCTCTCATGAGACAACTGCTGATGCTTCAGAAAAATTTCTTTTTTCAGTTTAGGTTTAATTCTATGTGTTTTTTTTTTTTCCTTTTTACTTAAACTTATATGTATTCTTTTGATATGAATTGAGCATTTGTGAAAGATGTATGATAATTGACAGCAACAGAAAATAAACTTGTTTCATAGGTGAAATTCTGGGTTTAGTCCTGTTAATGTGATAGTTACTGATGTAAAATAGACAGACCAGCAGCTGCAGAGCCCTAACAGAGCAAACCCTGTGTATTAGACAGGCAAGCAGAAAAAAATGACAATATGAACACATATACTATCATGGCAAAGCTCATTTGGGATGGGAGTTTCTTCCTAGGCTCTCTAGGAAAGGAAAGTACTGGTCACTGTGAAAATAATTAAATAATACTAAAATTTACTTGTTGGACAAAAAATCCCCCTCTTCCAGCCCCACCATCCAAAGTCAGGATTACCTGACCAAGTTTTGCCTTTTTGTGCCTGTTCAACACAGACACAAGCACAAAACAGAACTGTATTACCCTGTCAAAGGCAGGATAATTTTTTCTTTTTTTACAGTACCTTTTCTTTCCACCCAGCCAATCTACAAAATCAGCACTTCTACAAGATATCTGCTATGATCAGGCATCCTCCCTACTAAAGAACAGCTGCATCTTTTACCATAGTTTAAATAAAGCAAGGCTTTGTTTAACAAATGAAGTGGCATTTCTCACTTCAGCGAGATGAGAACTGACAAGTGAGACAAAGCAAGAGTCCATCTCCCACAGCACTGGGTGTTTCCAGCTCCATTTAACAGCAAATGTTTCAGGAGGATGGAAAACACGCCTTTGCCTTCTCATCCCTGTCAGTCAATCACAAGGACATTGATGTGTTCAAGAAGAAAATTCCACACTCCCAGGCTGGTAGTGTTCACTACTTCTGAAATGTGGGATCTCTGACATTTTATTTTAGAGAAATTTCAACCAGTCTACTCATCCATTATCTAGTAATGACTTTTCATGTAAATATTATGTCTGCATTAGGAAATACAAAGGATTCTTATATGACCCTCTGAGATACCTGTCAAAACTATAAAGCTGTAATACTTGTTCTCATGTGACTGGTCTAACACCTTCTGACTCACCAGGCTTTCTTGGCAAATTTAGGTATGTGCAATAATTGCATGACTGCTGTTCTGCACGTTGAAAATAATGCTGAGAAGGCACAGAATTTACAGTGAAGCTACTCTGGACTCTAGGTGTCACTGTAATTCCAGAAACAGTAAGCCCAGATCTGTATTTTACTTCCTCCTCCACCTTGCTTTGTTCTATTAAAGCAAGTTTTATGTGATTCACACAGACAGTTTCCACCATTACCATCCCATTACACCACATGTAGTAACCCCAATATCTCGTATTGATTTAAATCATTTCTCCATTTCTAGAAACAGATCCTTTACATTGATCGAACACCTTGCCTGCCCCAACTCTTCTCCATTTGTTCTCCCTCCACAAAATTCACGGTTCTCTATGTG
This sequence comes from Empidonax traillii, assembly GCF_003031625.1. NCBI lineage: Eukaryota > Metazoa > Chordata > Aves > Passeriformes > Tyrannidae > Empidonax > Empidonax traillii. The sequence goes on along the minus strand of NW_020955908.1, from coordinate 369,832 downwards.
GGTCCAAGCTGGTTTTAATTAGCTGCTACAAGAAGTTACTCGAGCCATGAAATGCTCTCCTCTTTGAATGTTCCAGGTATAATTTCATTAAATATAAAGCATATGTACGTATCTGTAATTTTTTAAAATGCATCCAGTGAAACAGCTGAGCGAAAATATTGAAATTCTACAGTTGTTTTGTACATCATGAAGACAGTTTGGCAGTTCAGTGTCTTGTTTCTTCAGACTACAGTTAAACAGATCTTAAGTGGGAAAGTATCTGTGGAATGACAGTCACTTTTGTCTGTGCTAACTTGCATTGTGTATATGGGTCCACATCCACAATAGATGGCAAACAGACAAACTGAGCATGTTTTTAACTTCTAGAACATATTATGGGAATAAAACTGCCTTAAGCAAGGTGACTAATCTGCTACAAGTCACCACCACGAATAAAATACGACTTGGCTTTACAAAACACCTTACAACAGTATTTCAGCTTTCAACAAGTAGGAATGCCTAAGTTCAACAATCACAGAACAGGTTTCCAGTCCCCTGGGATTTATAAATTTTACCACTATTCTCCTCCCAGTGTACAATACAAGGGGACTTGGAACAGTTTCTTCCTTAACACTCCCTGTGGAGCCAGGGGGTTGTGCATGATCTGCCACAGGGTTACCCAACAACGTGCACAGAAGAAGGTGCAGGAGTGATTGCAAAACACTCTTGTGTTTTGAGGCTTTGAAGGCACACAAACAAAACAGCCACCCGAAGTATTTTTCAGTTTCTGCTTCTAAAAACCAGTGACACACTAGAAAGACACTGCTGGTATTTAGAATTTTAAAGGATTTCTACAGGAGGAAGTCGTGTTGTTCCACGTGACAGGAACAACAGGTTGTGACCAAATATTGTTGAAATACTGTACATGTGCATAAGGGAACCCCTCAATCCAATTTAAGACACTGCTTTTCAGAATAGTTACAAAAATTGTAAGCTTAAATATTATAGTATTCTTCATATACTATTTCTTAATCTGATGGTACTATTTTTTCCTACTTAAACCCTTTTGTCTCCCGTCTCCCACCAAAATCCCCCTGCCATATAAAAAGAGAACACCAGATTCAGTTTGATGCATTTGTGATTGCCAGAACATTATTAGTTCTGTATTTTCTGGGCATCCATGCCTTTCCACAGACAAGTCTTAATACTCAAGAAGAACCAGAACCCAAACAATGACTGATGAATATCAGCCTTCTGGAATTCAAACCACCTTTAGGGTGCCTCCACTAGAATCCACCATCAGAGACATGAAAAGAAGAGTTTCTAGTCTCTTTTGAAGGTAAATCACAAGGAGAGGTTCATTTGAAAATCTCTCATGTATTTCTTTAAAATGCAATTAGGGGAAATAATCGAGTCTTGGCACTGAATTTTACTTTTTTGTGCCTGTTACTAGGACAATATAAATTAACAGAATATTAATAGTGGTTGACACTTTGTATTAGGAGGGGTCTATATTTTACTTGGAGAGCTCATGTTGGAAAGTGAATGTTTTCTCCCTATGAATTTTTAGGTGGGATTCACCTGGAACACTTGAAACAGTTTGAGCTGAGCTGTTTTATTCAGCATTAGTTCTGATAGTTTTGCTTAGTGGGTCACACGAGACAACTGGGGTTACCTAGAGCTGAAGGGCCCTAATCAGAGAGCAGTTTTCCCATGTTACTCCAATGTGGTAACTTGCAGAACAGGATCTGTGACTTCAACATTTGAGCTTTTCGTGTGTGCCAACAATGTATGCTGGTGAACTAAGTAAGCAGCTTACATCATGTGGCCTATTTACCTATGATTTCATACTCCTGAATATGCCCCGTGCAAGTTATTCACAAAAAAATCAAATAGGAGCATGCCATTTATTAAACATTTAATTTGGAATGCTATATCCTACAGAAGTTTTCTTTACCTGCCTAAATAACTGTTAATCTGTGTACTTACCATTTTCCACATAGGGGTGAAATGGCAGAACCAGTGCTAGAATGACTCTGCCTTTGGTTGGCTCCACTACACTTCTAATATCCTTTAATAGAGTCAGTGGTTGATCACAGCGGTCCAGCAAATTCAAACAGCTGATAACATCATACTGAAATCCTGTGTTTTGCCATTCATTTACACCAAGCACCCTAAAAAAGGAAAGAAAAACAGAGATGGTCTGTTAAAAATGAGCTGAGTTCAGAGAACCACTGAATACAAAAATTCCCTGTGGATGTGCTGGTTCTGCAGGTAAGGTCAGCCACTCAGGCAATGAGAAGAGACAGACAGGATCCCTTCTGGTCTTTTGGAAAAGAAAACTAAATCAGTGATCAGCATGGCTATATATCCAGTCCTGTGAACCTTTATACTGCCTTACAATCATCAGGCAATAAAGGAGACAAAAAACACCACTGGCCAGAGGGAACATCAGATGTGTTTGTTTTCCTGCTTTTGTACAGATTAACCTTTTCCATAGCAATCAGTAAAGGAACTGACTGAAAATACTGAACGTTCATTAAATATCACAAATAGATCACTTTGCTGTAGTGTCTGATATAAAGGATGTAGGAAGTGTTTGGTGCCATACCTGTATTTCTTCTTCTGAAGCTGCCATATCATCGTTTCAGACAGTTCAGTGGCATAGATTTCTTCAAAGTGAGGGCTCATGACTTTAGTGACTTCTCCATCCCCAGCCCCTAAATCAAGCAGTCTGTGGGATTTCCATTCAGGATTTATTTTAAGCAGTCTTTGAAATTGTTCTGGGGAGAACACAAACATTGAGCCCCTTCCCAGCAGCCTGAAATGTGAAAAATGAGAAATGACCGATTTTGTACAAACTTTAACAGGACAGACAATGAAGGAATTTACAATGTGCTTCGGCAGGAAATAGTCAAACATAATAGTAGACAAGGTCACTGCTCAGATAAATTGTAAATCCAGTTCAACTTGCCTTGCACTTGTCAGAGATCAAACACTCAGCCACATGCAGTTACAGTGGTTAAGACTTCAGGAGGAATTTGATTAAGTAAGGAAGAGCTCATGGGGTGCAGCTCAAGAAAATGATCATATTTGAAAAAAGAGGAAGGGGGGGGAAAGAGAAGGAAAGATAAAGGCTGAACCTTATTTGTTACATTTGCAGTTTTGAATCTCTGCCACCAACCTTAAAAAAAAAAAAAAGAGAAGTAACAGAGGAAATAAAATGGCTGCAGACACAGGATTATGCACAATGAATAAGGAATAGGATGTGGAACTAGGAGGGAAGCCAGGGAACAAACTTAAAGAAAGGACGGGGGTAACACTGCTGGAGGGGCAAAAGAGGGTTTTTTAAATTCTATTCTACAATGGATTTGCTGCTATCTGCAGATCAACATGAAAAGCCATGGAATAGAAAATAGGCAACTCATTAAGGAATTGGGTAGAGGTGACAGTTGGATTCCTTATGGATCAAGTCAATGACATCCCCGCCCACAACTGTTTGAAGACTCCACAGTGACACCTTTCAGCTGTCAGAGCAGAATTCAGATGATGAAACAGTTACAAGAACAAGGAGAGGAAAAAGAACTGGTCAGTAATAGACTGCAGGTAGATAAATACTATTCTTTAAACTACTGTTGGGTAGCAGGTTAAACTTAAAGACAATGAACAGGGGAAAAAAGCAAACAGAAAAAAGGTAAACAAAGATATGAAGAATCAAAGAATTAAAATTGTGAAAAGGAGGTGGCCTAGGAAAGACTGACTATACTAAAAAACAAAAAAAAAAGGTTAGAGTATGCAAAGTCATATTGAAAAAACTAAAGGAGGATATCAAATGTATAAAAATAAACAGACCACATCCAATTTAAGGAGAGCCCCCTTGCAGCACACTTGTGTCAGTCCACACTGTATAATTGGCTCATAGCTATTATTCCTAACAGCATTATGAGGTGTTATTCAAAGCCCTGAAGAGCCTTTGAAAAAAAAAAAAAAAAAGGAAGAGAAGAGACCAAAGGAACCTTTATATACAGCTACACATAACTAAGAACACCACAGGGAAGCTCATAAAGTCATCTGGGTAGAAAATAAGGAAAAAGTCTATTTTTCTAGCCTTAGCAGACAGCTCCTATCATATCAGGCTGTGCAGAAGCATGCAGTAGGTGCAGAGGTGAGGATGGTGGAGAAATTGCCTAAATGTAACAAAATGCATTCTTTGTAACAGATAAGCTGTGAAACGCATGTCTGAGTGGGGTGACGTGAGCAAAAAAAGGCACTGACTTCTTGGGAAGAAATCCTAAATCACCCATGAACAGCTGAACTCCCCTGCAGCTACAAGAGATGCAATCAGAATAAGAAAATATTGTTTTATCAGCTTATGTTTTCCTGCGTTCCTGATGTTCCATCAGTCAAATGTGTTACATCAGAGGTTACCTGTTCAAGTCCAGCTTACACACAAACTGAGGTGGAACTGTTTTACAGACTCAGAGAAAGGACAGGACTCCACATTAATGTCACCAGACTCAACACTTGGCCAGCTCTGCACTGTTCACAACGTGCCATGATTCGCAGCGGGCACACACACACTCTCCAGGAAAAAGAGCTTTAGGTGCAATCCAGGACTGAGTGGATACAGCCACCACCAAGGACAACCCCAACAGCAGCTGACACGAACACGGCAGCAGGGAAAGGGAAAGGGAAAGGGAAAGGGAAAGGGAAAGGGAAAGGGAAAGGGAAAGGGAAAGGGAAAGGGAAAGGGAAAGGGAAAGGGCAAGGTGGGGAGGGAAGAAAGCAGAGGGAAGAGACACAGAGAGAACCACCACTCTCTTAGTTAGAAGGAAATTAATAAAAGTAATTGTTGTAAGATACAATTAGAGTCCTCTGTCTTTTATTAATCACAGTTACCTCCCCTGTGCCCCCCTGGAAATGGTGTTCATCAGTTAAGAGGGCTGGGCATGAAGAGCACATCTGAGACACCACAAAGGGTGAACTGCACACATTGAAAAGCTGACAGACCAAGGGGTAGGGCTGAACACTTGAAAACTCGAAATTCAAACTGTATTTAGTTTATCCAAGATTAACTTTTCACTTACCCATTGATAGATGTTCTAGACATAAAAAGGCTAAAACTGGAGGACACAATAGAGTGATAGAGCTGGATAAACAGCCAGCCTGACTTCTCAATGCTGTTGTTTAAGAAGATCTGTGTTCCTTGGTCAAGGTAACTCTGGACAAAAATGGGCTGAAGGGATTCAGACAACTGTTCTGTGTTGCAGACATACCACTAGAGAAAGAGATAAAGCATCATTAAAAGGTTCAGCAAGATAAAACCAGAACTAGTTAAAATTAATACATGGAAAGCTACTATCAATTTTCCTAAATATAAAAATGTAGTTTTTGCTACAGATTTTTCAACAAACTTCAGGATTAAGTTCATGTAGAATTGTAACAAAGCAAGGAACCATTTACTTGCTAAGAAATACTGTTTTTAATTTTTGTCTTAATCATTACCCTGTACTTTGAAGAGATCTATAAAATAAATTCCCTAGAAAGCAAACACAGCTCCTCTAGGGAACAGCATCACTCCAATAAAACAGTATGAAGTGGGACTTTTCCCTAGGCATCATCTGAAGAGAGATCAGCAAGTATACTTCCAATATTTTTCAAGGAAAGAAAGAAGACAAAGAATCCAATATGTACATTAGACCACTGCTTGTCTGTCTTACAGCTGAACTATGTTTTTGCACTTACCAGTGCCAACAAGCAGATCCACAAGTCTTTCAAACAGTTTTATCTATGAAACTCCTTCTTTAAAACCTTGCAGAACAAGGCAAACCTGCAGAAATTCTGACATTTTAGGACCCTCACGGTCACCTTTTGTACCTCCAGCAAATCCCTCCAATGCTGCAGTGTTCTGGAATGTCAGCATTGATAATAAAATTCAAAAGGCTGCTCATTGCTAGGTTCCAGTGTCAAGCTTAAAGCCCCCTCAACTTGATATTCAAAAGTTATTAAAGTTTCAAAAGCAATTTTAATTAGGAAGGGCACTATTATTTCTCACTCTCCTACACTTATGTGGAGTTATTGTCAATCCTTCTCACAGAATGCCATCGTGTCTCTTTTATTACAATCAAGAATTATTCCCTACAGCCAACACCATCTTATCTCCCCCTTGGATCTTGCAATAATGTTCCTTAATGTGGCTGTGTGAGTTCATTGTGCACACAGGCAGTTGGGAGTATCCTAAAGAGAAAGGGAGAGTTTGAATAGAACCCTGTAAAAATTACACATGGAAGGGCAGAAACAATCAGCTGGGGGAACTCCCCAAAGATTTCACACCTAAGACACTATGAAAACATGTGCTCATATCCTGATCCCTTCCCATTTGTTTGCCTTGTTGGGAGAGGAACGTTCACTTAGTGCAGGTTTACAGGGGGTTCAGCACAGCAGGACTCCCAGTCATTACTGTGATGCAAATACCAACGGGGCAGGATCCTTGTTCCAGTGTCTGCTGCTTCACAGCAGCAGTGCCAGCAAGCAGAGGGGAGCAGGGAGCTGCACCAAGGTCACTGTGCCAGATTCATCAACAGGGGCTCTGTCAAACACTGGCCCAAAGTAGCAAGGGATGTTCAGACTCTTCAGCTGAGGAGCAAACTCAAACTTGTGCCTGCTCAGGTTTACTTTGAAAACCACCTGACTAATGGGTGCACTTGTGGCAGAATGAGGCTCTGGACTGTGCTTTCAAACACTCTTGTAGGGAGCACAAGTGAGTGATCCTTTCCCCTAAAAAACAGATTTTGAGCAAGTTTGTCCCCCATGATGGAACCTGGCACAGGGATCCCCCAGAGTGCTGATTTCCCACTTTAGGTGTTTTCTCCCTGCAGCGCAGCAGCAGTTAAAGGAATCAGCACCGTCCAGGGATTCCCAGAAGGAATCCTTAGTGGGTCATGAGAAACCACTAAAGCAGCAGCCTGGTTACTTTGTCCATTCATCTTCAGAAGCAAATGTCAAGAGCCTGGAAGGAGCAAACAACCCCAAGGAGCTGCAGAGCAGGCTGGGAGGTGTGTCAGGTGCACTCATGAGGCTGCTCCCTCTCTACACTGAACAGGTTTGGTGTGGCTCAGATGATTTGCCTTTTGCAACGTGTTGCCATTTCCAATCCAGAAGAAAACACTCAACTATCAAAGCTTTGTTCATACACCTTAGGGTTCTGCACTGAACTGCCGCCTGTAGTTCCACTGAAAAACAACAGTCCTGCAATTCTGGTCTTAAGACTTCTAAGTATTGACATAAGCACTGGCAGAAGGATGATGGTGACAACTAACATAACCTTGTTTCCAGAAACTGGGCTTTATCCACAGATCTCCTCTAATTTCTATATGGTTTAGTGGGCATGGTGGCACTCAGTCAAAGGCTGAACTTGATGATCTTGGAGTTCTTTTCCAACCTTAAGGACTCGTGATTCTACAATTCCCTATGGATAATCCTGCCAATAAGGTTATTGACAAATACCTATACAAGACTAGCAAATAACAGAAATTATAGCAAACTGTAAGAAGAAAAAAACCCACAAATTTCAAATGAAAAAAAATGGTGAAAAACAGCTTAACTCTGGAACTATCTCCTCAGAGCACAAACTGCTTTTGTTTTCATCCATGTACAATATATGAAAGACCACTAGTTTCATGAGAGAAAGTGTGTCAGTCTTTCATATCTTTTCAGATTGTTAAGACTTTTGTTATAATAAAAGTTATAATCATCACAACTCTTGCCTAATATTAGTAGAAGGATGAACAAGTTCTCTAGATAATTTGCATGAAACTAATTAAGTCAGTAAAACCGCAAAGTTCCAGGGGTCTCAAGCTGCAATCCTTACTTATGAGTAATCCCACAAACTCAGTAATTGTAAATCTTACTAAACACACTTAAAAAAATATCAATACTCTACATTTCAAATCTAGATCCAATAAAATAGAAATGGAGATTATCCACTGCAGACCATCTACCTGTGAATGACATGATCACCTCCATAACACATTTCCCTGGTTGACTGGTCTTCCTAGTAATTTTTAACAACACAAAAGACTCAGATTTTCTTTGTTCACCAGAAGGAAGTTTTTTTCCCGTAAACCTAAATTCTACTTTTCTTTGTATTTATGTAATGAATGAACCACACATGTATTAAACCCCAGTGATAAATCCTCTCACTGGCAAGATTCTGGATGTCAATGCCCACCCTGAGCGCTAAGAACCTGCAGCAATGGGTCAGCTTGAAGAATTATGGTGCAGAACCATAATAAACCCTTTGTACAGCAGTGCTCAAGTGTTTATGCTGTGTCTTCTTCGATAGCTCAGCTCTGCATATTTTACCTACATTAAGCTTCCATCTCCCTTCCCCAATAAGTTTTTATTAGCCCCTCTAACTCCTGTCAGATTTTCAGTTGCATTGTGCCAAAACGTAGAACGCGTTTGAACATATTCCAAATGAAATCTATCACATAACCACAGCATTGTAAGGGCACAGCCCCTGACTTCTCCACAAGACACTGACCCATGTGCCTACACTGCCCCAATATAGCACTTAACCTTTTATTGCAGTCGGATCACATTGCAATAACTCATTCCCAGCTTGCCACCTCCTACCGCTCCGAGGCCTCTGTGAGCTTCGCAGTTCCCTACTTTGTTTGTTTTCCTCTGGACGCACCAGTGCTGATGACAAACATCCCTGCGATTACAAACCCACCCCCCTCCGCACCACCACCTGCAGACTTCACGGGAGCCTCTCACAGGGCTCAGCGGGACACACCGGGGGATACATCCACTCACCGGGATGCACTCACCGGGGGGTACATCCACAAACCGCGGCCGCACCTCCCCCGGGAGCAGCCCTGGCCCCGACCCGCCGCGTTCCCGGGGCCGGGACCCGGCGCTGCTCCCCCCGCCGGGCTCTCCCCGAGCCCCCGCCGCCCCTCAGCGCCAGTCCCGCCCCGTGCCCCCCGGCGGGCTCCGGGGCGCGTCCCACACGGGGGGCACACGGCAACTTTCTCACCGGAGCGCCGAGCAGTTCCCTCTCTTTGTCTGCGCTGCCCGGCCCGGAGCCCCCTCAGCCCGCACCGGGGGCTCCGCTCCCGCCGCCGCTCCCTCCCGCCGGACCCCCGGCCCTGCCCCGCGGGGCTCCCCGGGAGCGGGGGGGGTCCCTGTGCCGCCCCCGCCCGCCGCGCTGAGGGGAGGCAGGGGCGGGCAGGGCGGCCCGGCCGCCGCCGGGGCTGTACCTGGTGGTTCTCCCTGGCGCCCGGGGCTGGCTGGCGGTGGCTGCCCATCATATTCACGTAGAGGGACCTGGATAAAGGGCTCCGCAGGTAGCGGGCAGGGCCAGCCCACATCGTCCTCCGGAGCACCCACAGGAGCAAGGTGTAGCAGCCCAGCCAGCACAGCCACCGTCTCATGGGGAAGGGGCGCGCTCAGCCCCGCGCGGCGCCGCCGCCCCCCCGCTCCATGGCAGCGGCGGCTCCGCTCGGGGCCCGCGCGGAACGCGCCGCCGCGGCAGCGGGGCCCGCCCGGACGCCTTCGCTGCGACACGCCGGGGCCTGGCGCGCACCCGCTCCCTCCCTCTCCCTCCCTCCCGCGCCAATGGCCGGGCGGGCGGGGCCGCGTTCGAGCCGGAGCGGGGCAGGGCGGGGCGGGGCGGGGCGGGCTGGCGGCGGCGGCTCGGCCGGGCCCCTCCTTCCTCCCCGCCCCGCGCACCGCTGGCGGCGGCGGCGGCCCCTCGGCGGGGCTCGCGCACGTGCCCGGAGCCGCCCTGTCACCCCGGTGCGCGTGCGCAGAGCGGGGCTGAGGGACGGGGACCCCCCCGGGGCCGGGGCTGAGGGAGCCACGGGAACAGCGAACCGACTCGGTGGGAAAAGAGCTCCATCGAGGGACCATCGAGGGACCATCGAGGCCGACCTGCGTCCCAACACCACCGGCACTGAGTGCCACATCCGCTCTTTCCTTAAACACCTCGAGGGACGGTGACTCCACCACCTGCCTCGGCAGCCCCTTCCAATGTCTAATCACCCTTTCTGCGAGGAAACGCTTCCTAATGTCCAACCTAAACCTCCCCTGGCACAGCTTAAGACTGTGTCCTCTGGTCCTGGTGCTTGTAGAGAGCAACAAGGCCCCCCGAGCCGCCTTTTCTCCAGGCCGCTCCTCATCAGAATTGTGCTCCAGACCCCCAGATGCTTTTTAAACAGACATCTTCTTGCAATGTATAAACAAAAAAAAAAAAAACAAAACCAAACTGTTTCAGGATGTAGCTCACAGGGAAACGTACCTTAATTTTATCACATCGAAAATACAGATAACTGATTGCATACCAAATAAATTAAGAAATACACTTGCTTTTTAGCCTACAACCTGGGTTTGTTTTAATGAGATTTCCCAAAGTTCCTACCCAGCATTACATTAATATTCTAATGCACTAGTTGTATACTCAGCATATTTTTCTCTTGACAGGCTATAAAGAACTCACTATTCATACATATTTAGGTAATAATTTTGATGTATTGTTATTTGCGTATGGGCTGGTGGAGTGGTAACCAATTGCTGGACAACCTCAGAAAACTATTTGTTGTGTAAGTGTATTGCTTTATCATTCAAAGCAATTAGTGTGCTGAGAGGGGATTTCCACAAAAAATCGAACCTTTTTTTTTCTGTTTTCTCCCCAACTATTTGGATAGTGCTTTTTTTTTCTTTCTCTTGATGGAAAATATCTATAATCGAATACCTGAAGTCCCAAAGATCCCCAAACACACCCAAAGGCTTTAACAGAGGAGGTATTTTTTCGTGGTGATCCCAAGGAGTCTGGCTTCTGGAGCAGGGTTGGAGACAGGACTGGCTGCTCAGCCTCACCAAGTCTAAAATGTAAACCTTCAGTTCTCCTGATAACACACTCTGATAAAACAACTTTCCCTCCTATTATTTAAACATTAGTAAGAAAGTGATTACCACAAAGAGGTCTTTAAGGTAAACACTGATAGGGATCTAAAATCCTCTCCCCCCAAGGGTAACCCAGGAAGCCCAGTCGTGAGTCTGTCCAAGCTCTTTAACTCCCACCATTCTCACTGTGTGTTCCTTTACAAAACCAGCTGGGATTCTTTTGCCTCCATGTACTACTGAGCTTTTTTTCCCTGAGCTGGCTTAATTCGGCAAGAATTGTGGAGATGTGGCTTATCTTAACTGCTCCTTCCTCTTCCTGCTTGTCTTTCCTGACAGCACCCATTAAGCTGTGGAACCCTATTCAAATGTAAACATCCTACTGGCCATGTCAGCATCGTATATCCATGAATTACTGAGCAGTTCCAAAATCAGAGCAGCAGATTTGAGACTGGGAAGGGCAGAACAGAGGTGGGCCTGTGAGCTCCACCAGACATTATTTTTTCCCACTTAAAGTTAAATATGCTTTGTCGTCATTTATTCAATATTTTCACTCTATCACTGCCCATATATTGCATTACTGCTGTATTAGACTAACATTCTTGAGTGTCTATTAGGTAACATCCTTTTAAATCCAGCAGGCGCTTTTACCTATTGATTTGCAATAAATAAAATTCATTCAGTGTATTAAGACCCATATTCTCAGAATTTATAGAGAAACTCTAAGAATTGGATTCAAGCCTCACATTTCTCATCCTCTGAACTTACCACAGCATTTCATATTTTATATTATACACACACTTATATCCTCTTTATCAGTTATGAGGCTATTTTAGACACTCTTAAATTATCAAGATTAAACTGAGGCATTTCTCCAGCGGTGGGAGTTCAAGCTCAGATACCATTTGCTAATAAGGAGAGAAAGCAGAGAAACCAGCTGTTGCAAGACACTGAACTTTTGCCTTTGATCATCCTTTTCTTGATTCGCGGCCAAAACCAATGATGTAGGTTTAGCAGAGGATAGCAAGGTTTAGTGGGTGACAGAGAAATGCAGAATAAGCCGTGTCAGTCACAGCACAGTGCCAACCTTCGACTCCTGTAGTAAGATACCACCCGAATTTAAAGCACTTCTAAGTCCTCTTTTGGACTGACTATCGGTGCAATGAAAGACAGTTTCTTCCCTGCCCTTATAGCAAGAGAAATAGGACAGACAAATGGCAGAATACATAATAAATTTGGAAAATTATTGGTATTTTACATATTTAGTAATCTGTATTGTATTTCTCAGATTTGCTTTCTAAACTGGTTTATTCTACAGTTGATATCCCCTATCTTCACCCTGTCTTGCTTAGACATCTTTGACTATTTACTCTTCCTGTCTTAATTCTAAAGATGCAGCAGTTTGTAGAGCTGTGCCTTCAGTCAGGTCACTCCTTACTCTTTTCTTATTTCAGCAAATTGAATGGTATTGTTACCAAACATTTTCCAAGAAAAAAACAATAATTCTGATAATTTCAAAGAATCCTTGATGTAATTTTGACTCTTAAAACCACTTATTAGATTTCCTGTTGTGCAGCACAGTACTCTTCCAGTTGCACATTGTGTTCTAATAATTTAGTATGAGAAACAAGTAAGAGTCACCTAAGAAACTCTATTTGTGGTACAATAACATTTTCCCCCATCAAAACATATATTCTACAAGGATAGGATGAACACAGCAAACTCAGGAACTACAGAAACAGTAAAGAAGACTATTTAAAGGTATTTATTACCATTTTAAAGGAACTGTCAGGGATTAGACTTTCATAGAATGAATCAAAGATTATATTAACTTAAATTTCTTCATATTTTTGTCCTTTGGCTTTCGATCCCGCCTTTCAGACACAAAATTAACACACACAACGCAGGGAATCTTTTAAAATTCAGAATCTAAACACACAGGCCGTATCTGCTCTGGTATTTGTATTTACATATCCAAGGAATATTTACATGAGTGATGCTGGAATGTGTACACAATTCCATCAGCATGTACAATGCAAATGAATAACGGCATCTCTGACAAGGCAGATAAAAACCAGATAATGCAACTTAAAACTTCACCACACTTCTGGCTTCTTACATTTTCACATAAATCTTCATATTCCTATCAAAGGGTTCATTTGGATTTGTAAATATTTAACGATGCTATCCCACTTTTTCACTCATCGCCTTGAAAGCACTTCGCACTTCAAAAAAAAAGGCAAGCAAATGATGTTATTTCTGCTCTGCAAATGTAAAAACTGAGGCTTCTAAGAATTACATTTGCCCAGGCAAAACAAAGAACAAAAACTAAATTACTATATTATGCTTAAACTACCAATTAGACTTTGGATATATTGAGGAAAAATAATATTTATTGAACAGGAATATTGTAAACAGGCTAATGTATCTATCATTACAAGCTGGGAAATAAAGACAGGACTCGATGTTTCTGAAATTTTATCTAAAAACTGGTATTTTATAAAAATCACAGGATCCATTTAAAAGCTTGACTTAAAGGATTTCGGTAAGAATGAATCAGAAAATAACTTCAGTTGTCACACACCAGATGAGTTTGCCACTGTAACATTACTAAGCAGGTAGAGTTTACTTCAATAACTGTCTGTGCTTAGATTTATCCACCTACCTGGGCATTATTACACCCACACACTGATGTCCTTCTAGCCACCTGACATTCTATACTGACAATATGGGACCTTCAAAATAATTTTCCCATTTAGAGCCAGAAAACTGCATCTGCCTTCCACCACCAAGAGATATTCAGGAAGCCAGTGAGGACTTCTGGAGCTTTTTCCACATCCAGCACCACTGAACAGCATTTGAATCTTTTTCTTCTTTAGCCCTACACAGACTTTCCCAGGGTAGATTGTTACTCTTGCCTGGGGCAGCTGTCAGATTCGTGTTATATTGATCAGCCACACACCATCTAAAATCTCCCTGCCATCCCTGCTGAGGGATGTCCACCAGAATCTTCCAGATTAACTGCAGAGATCTGCTGTTTTATCAGTATGGCAAAATTAATCCACCAGTAAGCTTAAGAAAATACAGTTCCCTTGAATTCCAGGTGCTAGGTTGGGATTCCTTTACCTGATCTGCCATATCCATTCTTCAAGTGAGTTAACAGCAATCAGTATTGACCAGAAATTACTTCAAATAAAGTAATTAAGGATAACACCCACTAAAGGAAAACGACCCAACTAGGAAAAACTCTGGGTAGGCTCAGCATCGAGGCTGAGTGCAACTTACAAAGAGCTCAAACTGCCTGGCAATTTTGCTTTTTTCACCTGAAAATCCCACAAACACTTTTGTGGTTGAGCTGAGCAGAAGAGGCACTGCCCAAGGGGGTTGTGTTTAGTGTACAGCTGTCACGTGGCTGTTCTGGATGGAAAAGGGAGTCCATGTCAGCACCTGCATGACCGCAATGCAAAGTGGAACCAGGCAGATCAGGTTGAACATGGCATCATGGAGATCTAAAAACGTCCTGGGGAAGACAGGGAAACACAGCTTTTCAGTAGGAAGATTAACTTGCCTGCTCAATTCACAGCACACTCTTTTTCAAGCAGTCCCATTCTATGCACACAGACATGTTACTGCGCAGTCAATTCTAAATCAAAGAAATATATACATATATCAGGTATCAAATGAATTTCAACAGTATTTTCTAATTCTACATACAAATATGTGAAATATATTTTATTTTTTTTCTCCTTTCATAATAGCTGGGAGGAAATCAGACAATTAGCACTCAAAGAGTTCATTTTAATACACTCTAGGCAACCTAAGAAATCCTGTTCAATACTTTAGTACTCATCTGTATTATGTAATATAAAAATCAATTTAAGCAGTATCATCCAGTTATAGAATAGAGCATCCGAAAAGCTTTAGTAAGACTGAAAAATCTCGAAGAGAAAGAAAAGCAGAAAACATTTCAAGCAAACATTTTAATATGGAATTATTTAAGTTAAAATATGTGCTATCCACATCATGTGTTGGTTTAGTTGCTGAGTGCCAGATGGAAGTGATGATTAATGCACAAAATTCAGGTGTGGTCTAAAGGGCTGTTTGAAATATCAAGCCCTATTACATTTGGGTTTAAAATAAATGATTACAAGGTAATATAAATCATAAAAAAAAATACATGTGAAATGAACACTCATTTTCATTTATTCTACTGGATGCATGGTAATTCCTCATCTAAATCTTCTCTAATGAATAAGAAACAAAAGCATCAACAAATATGACTCAAAAAGGAAAATGCAGGAATTAAATGAGTTCCCTTTTATGAACAGTATGGTTGCTGACAGCTCAAAGCCTGCATTTTGGCATTCATCTGGTAGCTGGAGTCATTAGCTACTGGCATTCTGTTAATTATTGGATTCTAATTACTTAAATATCAAGAAAGTCAACTCAAGCTGAGAAACAGCCCCTAAATGAACTTTCTCTCCATGAGGCAGTTTATGTTACTTTCTCTTTTTTTTTTTTTTTTTTTCCTTAGCATTCAGGGATGAGAGAGGAGACTCACAGAACAGCTACAGCCAGCCAAAAGCCCTGAAAATGTGTGGAGAGAAAAACCCCAAACAAAACCTCCAACAGGTTGTTAAACAATTCAGTGTTTCTCTGAATCATAAAAGAATCACCTCGTGTCTCATCACTCCATTTAACAGAGAGAGAACAGCCCATATTTATTCCTTTGTACCTTCACACCCTCATAAACGAGCCCAGTCTATCTCAAGTCACGTACCTGCTGATGCTACACGAGAAAGCAAAACCCACAGGCTCACAAGTGAGTCACTTCATCACTTGGGCAATTGCATTTAGGACTGCAAGTGTTCACTAGCAGGCCACTGGTCCATAGCCAAGGTTTACTGGCAGTGACAATAATTTACCACTTGGATGTTGTTCACTGGCCTGTTTTCAATTGCATTCCCAGTCCACCTACAAGGAAACAAGGCCCACCTTTGGCCTGTTCCTGCACACTAAAGAGCATTGCAGTTTTCAGTACTAAAACTATTCTGTCTTTACACAGGGATTTCAGGAAGGACAAAATAAGAACGAACATCTGCAAAATCACTCACACTGGCGCAACTGTGATTTGGTTCCAGTGGAACAATATGGATTTAGGAAAATAGTACTACCTATTGTACTGTAAAACCTTAAGTTATTGCAGGAATTATGAAACAGATCTATAGAACACAGAATAAGGAAGAAGAAAATGTGTCATTAAGGGACTGGGATAAATCAAGAGCAGAGCTCAGATTTCGTCATAACTACAGCTGAACAAGTAAATTCAGAAATTTCCATGTCTACCTTTTTTTTTGCACACACAGGAATAGAACATACAATCTGTCACTAAACAGCCCTAACATCACTCAGAACAGAATGTCATGTAGTCCAGTAATTCCGTATGAAAGCATTAACAGTTTAAAGTGCCTTCCATAAATAACGAAGAGTTGCTGCCAAATAACTTCATTCTGAAGGATGAATTTGAAAAGCGCTGCCAAGAGAAGCTGGTGGTAGTTGCAGTGGCTCTCCAGAAGAGGGAGGTTTTAAACTAGGGATCTTTTCCACAGGAAAAAAAAAAAAAATCCAAGCCAAACTAAAAAAAGAAACCCCAAACAACGACAAAAAACACCCCAAGCCATAGAGGGCAGGTAATGCTTTGCTATGATGATGGAACAAAAGAAAAATCCACAAACCAGGGCTGTTCCATTCTGCAAGCTATTGTTCAAATTTTAGGGATATTAAAAAATACTTCTTTAACTACCTCCCACTACAAATTGCTTAACTGCTGCGCAGTGACCACATTTCCTAAGGATGTGGTCTAATGGGAGCAGAGGGGAAGGATCACCTCCTTTGACCTGCTGGCAATACTTTGCCCAGTGCAGCCCAAGATGCCAGGTCATCCCATTTCTCCAGCCTGTCAGATGGCAGCGTGACCCTCTGATGCATCAGCCACATCTCCCACTTGTGAGTCATCACCAAACTTCCCGAGGGTCCATCCTGCCCCATCCCCCTGGCCGTGACTGCAGATGTTGAGCAGGATGGGGCCGGCCCAGCCCGCAGGGCTCAGTCACTGCCCCCCAAGGAGACCTCCTGGCCCTGCTCCCCACCCTCTGGGCCTGACACGTTTGAACCCATCCCACTGGCTGCTCAGCCAGCCCGTATTTCAACAGCTTGTCCAGGAGGGAGGCAGTGCCAGAGGCCTCCCTGAAGCCCAGGCAGACAATTCCCACCACCTTCCCTTGGCTCCCAGGCTGAGCATTTCACGGCACGGGTTTATCGAGTTGGTCAGGCACGACTCCCTTCCCCCTGGTGAGGCCATGCTGGCTATTACTGATGATTTTATTGTCCTTACTGTGCCTGGAAATGGTTTCCAGGATTAGCTGCTCCATTATTGTTGCTACAGTTTAACTTTCAGCTCAAGAATAGACTAGATAATTTAGAATGCACAAATAGTTTGTGGGTTTGAGCTGCATCTTCTGTCTTCTCCCAGGAAACAACACTGTTGGAAACTCTTAAGACATATTTATTCAGGGCCCAAACATCTTTTTAATGCAGAATAGGGGTTTTCTGCGTTATCTTCACAACTCCCAGCCACTACACCTAATAAAGCAAAGGCTTTCCAAAACGATAGATATTGCCAGCTTTGGAGGAGGAGGAAGGACACAGCTGAGATGGTACTGGCGTGGGTCATAATACTTCATTAGATATTCTTCACCTGTGTGAAATTCTTTCTTTTTTTTCCCCCAAACAGCTTGAGCATACTTAAAACAATCTCTTGAATTCAGTTTCTGTTTGTCCTCAAACAACTTTGTCCTGGGGCAAGTGTGTTTTAGCTGCCTGCCTATGGCTGAAAGATGAGATCAGCTGATAGGTTTTTAATATATATATATATATAAGTAATTTTAGCTCAGTCAATGGTCTGAGTAGATTGCCATGGGCAAACTGACTCCCTAGAAACAACCTGGAGTGGTCTGGTCTATGGGTGTCCATGCTGAGCTGCATTTGCAAGCAAAGGACATGCCTGTTCACACAGATATGTACAGAAAACACAGGCAGACTGCTTCATATTTCAGAAATTATTTCTGAAGAGACGGGCAAGAGAAATACATAATATAGTTCAAGTGCTTTGATTAACTAATCTCAGCTTTGTGCCTTTCTGCTGTTCCTGGCCCTAGTGAAATAAACCAAATTTCGGCATGACTCAAGTGAAAATATAGGTTTTAGAGATGAGGCATTCAAAGTATTTCAACTCTCTATACAATAAATTTATTGTTGCTATAGTCCAGGGGCTACTTACTGGGGATAAAAAGATTTATAGCTACTGTGATTTAAAATTCATCCACAAAGGGATCATTTCTTTGATTGAAAGGCATCAGAACTGCAGTTGTTATGTTTCAAGTCAAAATTTCTCTGAATCATCAAGATGAATATATTTAACCCATCTCATATCCACATCCAGCTCAAGCTACTACTCTTCTGCAAAAATCATTCATCTTATTTGACATTATAATGAGGTCCATGTCCTCTTCACATCATCTCACTGGCTATCTACAGACTACATTAAAATAAAATTAACTCTTCTCACACAGCCTCAAACTGCCTTTGCTTCAGTCTGGATCCATTTCTGAAGACCACCTGTTGTTCTTTTATGTCATGCTTGTCCTCACACATTTTTTTAGAAAAGTCCTCAAATGTGAAACATTCTCCTAACCAGACCTTCCTCCTTCAAGGGCTGTTACCACAAAAGTTCATATAAAATTGCCTTTACCTATTTTTAAAGCTTTTTACTCAGAAATTAGGAGAGCTGTGTAGTTTCTCAGGATATTCATGCTGGTCTCTCAAGTAAATCCTAATTAGGACTGATTTTTGCCTTTTAATTTTGCCTTCAGCTATTCCTTATGTTTCCACTTCCTCTTGATGGTCATAAATAGAGCCTATGACCCTTTCAGGGTAGTGATTCCCTGTTAATTTGGTTTTAGAAAAGCCCCCCCATGTCCAACAGGCTAACTAAACCCACAGCTTTGTGCTGTGCATGAAGGTCTCCAGGGACTGCAAGGAAATCATTAGCATTAGAATTGAAGCCAAAATTATACACTCCTACTAGAGGCAAATTCCCCCCCTCCAGTTGTTCTACTGCTTTCTCTCAAACAGAAATGTATCTCAAATGCAACCCCATTAGGATTGTGTGTTTAAGGAAGCAGGTTTATGAGATAAACAACAAGCAGAAGCCAACAACATGTATCTTAATATGAGCCATTAGGTGATCTCAAACAGAAACCAACTGCTGAAATACATCCTTTGCTTTTCCAAATTAGGTAGAGAGCAAACTAATTGCTGATCAATTTGCTTTTCAGATTACAGGAGCATTTCATGGTAATTTCTAAGTGCCCCTTGTGAACTCACCTTGCATCAGGATGACCAACTACATTATTCAGGTTCCTATATCCAAATTGATTTAGCACTTTAACCACAAGCATTGGAGCCAAAGATTGGGCAGGCTTGGTAAATAAAGCATTGGTACCAAAAACCATAGAGGAAAGTGGGGATCTAAAATATTTAGAGGGAAAAACAAATTAATGCACAGCAAAAACTTACAGGAGTATCAAGTACAATAGTGATTTAAAAAATCCTTATAATATGCAAAGACTAAATATCATGATCTTTAGCTTTATCTAGTTCACACATTATAGCAAACATCTGCTATCAGAATGAAATTTAATTTTATTTGAAATGAAAGGTAATGAACCTCTTGGGGGTGTGCCTATATATATATATATATAGGTATATATATAACTTAGCCTTGATTATGGAATTACTTGCACTCAGGTTCAACTTTGTGCACTTTGAGTAATTACTGGAATTAGAGTGAACAGTGCATGGAGAATTAATTACAACTTCAGGTTTTCTGTGCATGAGGCCAGAAAAGGAGGCAATTTTTTTCCTCATAGAAGCAACAGCTCTCCCTTTTGAGGAGCCAGTTCTTCAACAGAGTGACCAGGGCTGAATCTGCACCTGCATAAACACTGATGGAACCAACAGAGAGTTCTGTGCACTTTGGTAAAAATCTGAAAGATCCAAGAGTTGCAATATGCTATGCCACAGCAGGTTTTATCACTTTTATTTCGGGGAGATAATGGCAACCAGTTAGACCTTGAAACCTGCACTTTAGGTAGCACAGGCAAAGCTCTCTTAAAGCTTTTTCCGTCTCCAAAAGGCCTTATTCAGAAAATGCCATAAATGACAATAGATGTATATAGTTACAAAATAATTCAATTGAAGCTAACAAAAATAAACCCACAATAATCAGAAGGACTTGGCTTAAATTACAGTCTAAGAAAAACTAGAAGTTACATAAGAATCTGTTTAAATTACTCTGCTGAAGTAACTGCAGGAAACTTTACTCAAGTTCTTATCTTTACTACTGTTAAGTTGCTCTTACAAAAAGTACTTCTGTATCAAGGATCCCAGATAATTCTCTGCCTTTACTTTGACACAGTTTAACCCGGGGGAGAGCAAGGAGGCAAAGAGCACATTTACAGAAAACCAGGAAGCACTGACGTACCTGCGCTTGTGCTTCACCAAATCTGCATCAACAATATCTGCCAAAGGCAAATTGAACAAACTGAAGGAGGCTTGGACAACAACCCTGAAGAAAAACAAAGGATTTCAGATGTTCACAGTCCTTATTTTCAGTGCCATAATAAAAATATAACTGGCATTCTGACACCCTCCCCCCCCAGCACTGACATTTCCCCAAACACACAGAGCTGAGATGTTCTTTAAAACATGGGGATGTATCTGTTTAAGCAGGAAAACATTACTAGATCTATTCTTCGTTGAGAATTAGAAATCAATATGCAAACATAAAAGGTGGGGAGGTTTTTTTTGCTTTTTTTTCTCCTGGACATTGGTGTAAAAAGGTCATGAATACTTTGACAGTAAATGACATTATCAGTAAATGGCACTTCAAATGACCAAGAGAAAAGAAACACCTTAGAAAAAAAGGGGAAACTGAAAATTTGCTCTTCAGATCTGAAAAAGGCATGAGCATGGCTGGAAAGACCACATGGAAGACAAACTTCAAGGTGGGAGAATTAAAATACTAAGAATATTTTACATGCATTCCTATATATGTATTTACTGTGTATATGTAGATATATCTATATACACACATATATATGCATTTAAACACACACAAAGCTGATTCTTAAGAAATGGCTAAATTAAAATATAATCTCAAACAGTACAATTTCCACCTCTTATTAAAGTTTGGGTGTGCTGAGATTTTACTAACAAGAGGCTTAGGACAAATAGCACTTTAAACACAGTGTCTTTGGGTACCTTAGAATTTTTTTCCTGGGGAAATCAAAATACATCTTCATGATTTAAAATATGCAGACAATGAAATTCAATTTATTGTTCATGCAATTCAGTGTTACAGTCCTGTGACTGAAAACAAGAATGAAAACAGGGGGGAAAAGAAAAGATGAAGTAAAGGAGGGCGGGAAAGAATGTGTAGAAAGACAACAATGAAATAGAAAATGAAGAATTAAAATGCTGTAACATTATTCTGATACAAACAGCTCTTTCTTTTTAAATAAGGTTTTCCATGTATCATAAGATACTTTTTTTTTTTTTTGAAGCAGAAATTAAAAGCTGAAGCAGAATAAAATAAAAGCTGAGGAAAGTTGTAACTAGAGTTTCAACTTTTCTGACAAGGGAAAGAGAACGAAGAGCACAAAAGCCATGGCAGAACCTTCATGGTACTAAAAGCAAATGTCCACTGGGTTAGAAGTATTCAAGCTGTGTCTGTGAGCAGGGGAGTGTATTTACTTACATGTTTGTGGTGAGATAAAATGCCAACAGATAATAGTGTTCTTGCCCTAGAAAAAACATGACAGCAGCAGCTACTCCTTCGTAGTAAAAGGAAAACAGGATGACTCTGTAATAACCAAACTTCTTCAACGAAGCATGACTGAGAAGAACAAGGCACTGAAAAGAGAATAGATACAAATAAAGGATGAAAAGTCTAGTACAGTGTCTCAGCACCAGGAGAGCTATAAAACACAGACCAGACACAGATTATTACCACTCATTTAAAAAACAAAACCCAGCCAACAGCCCTGTCTAGGAAATTCAATCCAAA
This sequence comes from Empidonax traillii, assembly GCF_003031625.1. Classification (NCBI taxonomy): domain Eukaryota; kingdom Metazoa; phylum Chordata; class Aves; order Passeriformes; family Tyrannidae; genus Empidonax; species Empidonax traillii. The sequence goes on along the minus strand of NW_020955908.1, from coordinate 347,757 downwards.
TAAAAAAATAGAAATTGAACAAAGAGAGTTGTCTGCTGGCTCGTTCTGTGCTACCTCTACCAGGTACAGTCTCCTTCCACTCAAAATCCGGCTGAGAGCTGCTACATCCCAAGGAAAATACTGTTTCCCACCTTGCCTAACTATTCTTTAATGCTCATGGTCTTTATTTTTGATGTCCCTTAAACAATTAACTTTGCAGTACGTTAACTGTAAAGCAAGCACCTCACCATTTGAATTTTAACTGTTGATAAGAAATATTTTCAGTAATTGTTTTTTTCATTAATATTGCTATTTTCACTGATATTGACAGAAATTAAGCATGACCCTTTAATTAAAAAAAAAACAAACAACCAGCAAGCTCATCAAGATAGCTTTATCTAAGTAAGTCAGAGATTTTACAAGCAAGCAAAGAAAGGCACATGCCAGAGGACAATGTGCATGGCTCAATTTTAATTTTGCCAATGGTAGCTAGCAGTAGATTCTGAGAATCTAATGACAGGCAAAGTCACGAAAATGGTATTAAGTGCCAAATACAATATGAACCACATGTAATTCTTCTATATTGTTCCTCACTTTCCACTTTAAATGGGGCATTTTGTAATGAATTATGTTCTTTTTATTATATGAGCCCATGGCACGATTTTCGTGTCCGTGGTCTTCATCACTGTCACAAAAATACAAACTCCATTACAGAGACACACATTTTCTCCTTTCTTCCGTGGTGCAGAGATGGGCTGTGCAACATTCAGATGAAGAACAGGAAAGAATTCTCCTCCTACACTTGTTCCCACGTTGAAATGCTTTAACATAACAAATCAGCCCAGGATGCTCCGGTCACACAAAGATGACCGTGGCAAATGCCATTGTGAAACAGCTCAAGATTTCTACTCACACCCCTGATCAGGGAAGTAAAACAAATCTGGGAGGTTGATACAAGACAAAAGCAATAATCTCATTCTAAGAAACTTAAAAATGCTCTTCCCCCTGGCTGTTTTCAGGGATTTTGGAAAAAAGTGCCACGTAACGCCTGCTATTGTAAACACCACTATCCTGGCTCCCTGTAATTGCCAAACAACCCTGTCTCAGGAAGTACTTATGACTTGGAAAATTCCTTACTCCTTGCATGTTTCTAAGAGCGTGTATTTCCAAGGCAAATAGGAACTTAATGATGCAAATTCAGATTTGTTTGCCTGTGTTTCAGCAACGTTTTTCCTTGTAGGCAGGTTGTATTCTTCACACCCACTACTAAAAGGGACCTAAAGCAGAAGCTGAATTCTAGTTTGGTAGAGGCCACTGAAGCAGAGTTGATAAAAAGGAGCTTTATTTTACACAGGTTGGCTGTTTTTCTAGTAAGTGAAGTTCAGGACATTGCCATCAGAGAATTCTCTTATTATATCTTGAGCTCAAAGGGACAAAACCTGAGAAAAATAAGGTCACAGCAAACTCTCTATGGTTCAGTGACCTTCTAGACAAAGAGTCTCTGAGGAGCAGGGAGACACATTTTCTGAAAGATTGCTCGTTTCACATTGTCACACTGATTTTATCAACAAAAGTGATCGCTACATAGTAAGTGTAACGCTATTTAAGATTTCCTGTTTTCTGTAGTTTCTGATTTATTTCCAAAGTTCATTATCTACTTGAAACACAGGGGAAAAAAAACCCCAAACTATTAAACCTGTGATAAGGATAAAAACACTTTCATTTATCTTCTTATAGATATTACTTACCAATTTAATGAATGTAACAGCCTGATTTTGAGAAATTCTGAACACCATCAGCCCCTATGATGAACGCCAGGATACTCAGATGTTGAGTATCATGGCTTTCAACATCCAGCAAGTAAACACGGTGAAAGTTTTAAAAGATCCAGAGAGAGGAGTTAGAACGGAATGAATGGAAGAATTTTTTATTCACTGCAGACAAGTATGTTTACATTCTGTGGGATATATTTTTGCTGCTTTTCTTGTTCTCATACATTACTCTTTTGGGTTCTCTTTCTCTTTTCCAGTTCGTTACTCCTCCCCTGGCTGGGCTCTTAAAAGTATGTCTCTCTCTACCCTCTAAATGTAGCTGATCAAGAGAGCAGATAACAAAATACAGGGGAATGTAGTATTCTCCAAAAGCAGCTCTTCAGAGTTTTGTTTGGTTTCCATGACTGAGATACCACATATTTCAACAAGGCTTTTAATTTTTTCTGGTATTTCATGCAGTTTGTCTCAGAACCTTCCTGAAGAAGGGATTAGTCTTTCTTCTGTAATACACACTATTACAAAACAGAATCAAGGAAAAAAGAATTCAGAATTCTGTAGATTTTGCTTTTAGAAACATTTTATCTTGACCATGTTTTTCATTCCTTTATGCTTAGGTATTATAAACCTGTAGGATACAAAACATTCATTCCTTGCCTACTCATTTCTCGTATTGTTCTAAACATTCTATCAGCCTGCTTGTCTGTTCTCACTACCCCTTACATTTGGGCAGCCTGCACAGAGGGACTTTTTTCTTCTAGAGCACTGCTGAGCCAGATTTGGGTTTCATTTTGGCCAGTGGCTTCTGCCAGACACAGCATTTTGTCACGTTAAATGGATATTGCAAATTAGTAATACACCAGGTGTTCATACTTTAAAATAAAAACTGCCTACCTGAGGACAAATAAAACCCGCTCCATACATGATACTTCTGACTGAGGAAGAAAGGACATCCGTAGGAATAAGATTATCCGCAAAGATTATCATGAAATTGTTGTAGAAGGCCAGGTGGAAGACTTGGAAGAAGTTCATCGTGACAAAAAATAAGAAGTTCTTCTCTGTCATAATCTGTTTGGTCAATGAAACCACTGAGGCCAAGGAAAAAGCTCCCTCGCTGTTTTCCATGTTAGCACTCTCCACATGAATTTCTCTCTGCTCATACTGACTGGTGCTGTATTTACCCGTGCAACACATACAGGCCGTCGCCAGCGCCGCGATCAGAACAGCGTAAGCCTGGAAATAGGCAAAGTTGTCCATGTTATCCGACACGAGCCCACAGAAGAGGATGCTCGTGGCTCCAATCAGCGTGGCCACCTGGTTGTACTTGATGAGCTGCAGCCTGCTCTCGTGCCTGCTGGAGCTCTCGGCAAAGAGCGCGCACTGCGCCAGGAGCACGAACGTCAGCAAACCGTCGAAGGCACACAGGGACACCACGAGGTGGAAGCCACACAGCCAGTCCCCCTCCTCGTAGTGCTTCCAGGGGAACCACGGCAGCAGGAAGGCCAGCCCGTACAAAGGAGCTCCGTATAGGATTGAGAACTGGCGCCTGGCGCAGCAGCGGAGTTTGGAGTTGTCTTGGATGTAGCCAAAGAGAGGATCGTTGATGGCGTTCCACACCATAAACACAGCCTGCCACAAACAAGGCACACACAAGGGGATTGAGCCTACAGAGGTTACAAGAACACAGAAGTAATACACGTTTATTTAAAATAAATCTCTGTTCAAAGAATAAATAAAGATGAAAGCTCCTCTGGTCGAAACAGACCAGATCGAATTCTTAAAGATTTTTACGGGTTTATAGAAGTCTTGATAAAATAAGGTGACTAAGTAGGCAGGTGGTGCCCAACTACATGTGAAATAAACTCCTTGTCTCCAAGACTTCACTCTTTCAAAACCTTATATATCTGGGCTTTCATCCTGCAAAGGCCAGACATTACTCTCACAGCGAGTTAATTCAAAACACGAGCTGGCCCATTACTTTCAGGAGACCATTTACGACAAGAGTTACTCACGTGGATAATGACTCCCAGAATAAATGCAGTGTTTAAGTACTTAAACAGTCCATAGGAAAGCACTAATGTCAAACTTATCTATGGAGCTGAGATGCAAGATCAGTTTAGAAAATTACTACGAGCTATCAAAGTTAAAAATCTTTTCAGCAATTAAAGCCTGGCGATGTTCACTCTATAGACTCAACGATGCGCTTTATGTATACTTTCAGTTGCTTATGGATTAACTAAATTCAACGTTAATTTACTGCTAATTATTTACAATGAACCCAAAATTAATTTATCGGCAAAAAAAAAAAAAATCACTTTGTTGTAACAGCACAGATGCACAGCACAGTGTGGTAATCAGAGTATTCCATTGGACAATACCTGTGCTTGATTAAAGGCTCCTTCGGAAATTTTGTAGCGGTTTAGGAAAAGCTTAACGTAGTAGAAATTAAAGATACTGTTCATCATTCCAGCCCCTAATGTAGTCATGGAATAGGCCAGAGCATTGGGATGAATTCCCCAAACAAACTTCATCTTCCAAGAGTACAGGTCTCTTCCTCCTTAAGTTACAAAAGAGAATTACAACAGTTAGAATAGTTTTCCAAATCAAAATATCAGGGGGGATTTGCTTGTTTCAGAGATGTGGAAATGGAGGAAATTTCCTCTTCTTCCTTCCTTTTCTTTTAGATGAGAAACACATTTTACTGAGCTATAAGACACTGAGCCTAAAACTGAACAGATGAAAAATAATAAGTCAGTGCTTAAAAATCAATGGAATAAGTTGTCAAAAATTCAAAAGAGTCCCTTCCTAACTGGTGCACAGACTCCATTTAAAACCTGCTGTTGCAAACACTCATGTTGGTGTAAAGGTCAATGTAATTGCGTACATTTTAGATCTTTCTTGCTAGTTGTGTATTCTCAAAATTATGGACTGTGTAGGAATGAAGTGACTCATATCCTTATGTATTCCACTGCTGCAGCATGCACATGGGTGAATATTCAGAGGAATATTTCCTTCAAAGCAAATACCAAGTTTTGCCCTTCTGTTTTTAAATGTTAATTGTTAACAAGCCATGGAAGCAATACTTTCACCTAATAAACCATAAAACAATCAAAACACCTTTTAATTAACATTTTCATTGTATAGAAGACGGCATGTAAATAAAACCTAGCAAGTAACAGGTACAGCATTTTAAGTATGTCCAAATAACTAGAGATTCAGCCCAAGAATACAGATTTCTTTGATCTATCAATCCGATATCCAGCCAACAAATTTGTAAGATGCTGACTTTTTCCATCTATCCAGCAATTAATTAAGCATGTTTTGTATAAACTATGCCATGAACAGACCCAGGTCCAGGGAACCTCTGCCTTTTAAATCTGAGTAATGACTACCTGATGCAGACCTTGACCATATTTGATGCTGTAAGCCCAAAGCAAACATACTCATGTGGGTTTAGCTGAGGCTTTATTCATCTTTACATCTGTTGAAGGAGGCTGCCACTGATTTCAAGTCCAGATTTCAGCCTTACTATGCATGTGAACTCAGAGCTTTTACTACCTGTTTTTTGTCAATACTTCACATGTTTCCCCTCTGCATATTAACAATTTTATCCTAAAGTGCAATTTTCACATATCCATCAAAACACCTAGTTTGAATATCCGCTTGATCAGCAGATCTGTAAGCAGCTCCCTGAACTCCTCATAAAAATAACCAGGGAAGAAACAGGAAATGAAAACCAAGGCTATTTCCAACCTTCCTGTGGTTTACAAGACAGGCTGTTGTGCACAAAGGTGGGAACCTCCCAATCACCAGGTAAGAGCCAAGCAAAAACCACAAATCCAGCAGGAACTGGAGAAGATGGAAGAGCTTTCCCACCCCTCCAACAAAGAGAATGAACCCTTGAAGAGCAAATAAAGTGTGGATGCAGTTTTGCATTTATATGTGTGATGCTCTGATATGAACCACAATGCAAAGAGTAGATAAATTCACAGCTAAGAAAAAAATCAAGCTGGCAAATAACTTAAACCTAAGCTTCTTTTATTAAAGCCAATTTATTTCTAAGAATATGACTGCCTTTTTAAATAATTGAGGATGATTGTGATGTAGTTTATTTTTTCACAGACCTACAGCTATAGAGACGATTCCACTTTCAGGGAATGGAATTTTACATTTTTGTAGCAAGTTTGGTTTCATAAGCTTTTACCAAGAAACCTAAAATAAAGAATAAGGTTATTGAAAGGGTGCCCAATTTAAATGCTCATTTTTAAAAATAAATGTTATATTAACATTAAAATCACTACAGTGAGTGTATTGATACGTGTCATATTTGCTTTTTCAAGCCTCCACAAATACATTTAATGAAGTGATTTATATAATAGATATTAGGACTTTTGGAACAGGTCTTCCAATGGAGAATTAGGAGACTGCCCTTTCCTTCAAATTCCACCAGCACCAAGAATTGATGTGCTTCACACTAACATTACCAGCGAACAGCTATTGCTCAAATCACCTTTGACTCAATTCCTTCCTACACAAAAATAAAGGTCCCCTCAATGTCAGAAAAACTGAAAGATATTTGAAATTTCTTCAACAAAAAAATGCACAAACAGGCCTCTAATGTCATGACTAATTATAATATGCAGGATCTGACACAACTCTTTACACTAATTGGTACATCTGGCCCTGCCCCCTGTTTATGAAATAGGTTCAATTAGAAGTTGAGGTACCACACTTCCTTTCCCAGATGTTCTCTTTAATAGTACTACAATGAAATCATGCATGAGCATCCCCTCCCTCTTCTTAATAGTCAGCCTTTCTATTGAGCAGGTTAAAGCACAGGTGTTGACATTGTGTGACTCACAGAAGGCAAATCGGTTTCAGAAATTTCTGGTGGTTGCAACTGTGTTAATACACAGGAGCCCAAAGGACGGGCTATTTGAGAGACGCCATGTGGCATTACCTGCGCTTCTCCCAGCGCCGGATGACAACTGCTAAAAGAAACTAGAGCACGACTCGAAAGGAGAAAAGTGGATTCCAGGAGATAATAACAAATGTTGGCTGAGGCGCACTAGACATCCTGCTCAGTCCCGGGTCCCAAACCGCTGTGCAATGCTCACAGTCCTGACGGACTGGCTGGACACCACGATCTTCCTCATCTTTCTAACGTGACCTGCACCACATTAAGGGACAGCTAAGAACAAACGCTGTCCCGAGGGGTAACGCTGAGGGGCGATGCTGCCGGAGGTGCCCTCAGAGAGCCCCTGGCACAGCCGGGCTGCGGCACCGCCCGAGTGCCCGCTCCGTCCCCGGGGCTGCGCTCCTGATGGGCACGCAGGGCTGAGCGTTCGGAGCCGCTCCTCTGTCAAAACTGGGCGAGCCAGGCTCATTTCAGCTCAGCAGGACCCCGGACGGAGGACACGGCTCCCTCCTCCTCGTGAGGGAGAGGCGACAGCGGGGGGCGACCGCCCCGAGGGAGGCGTGAGGATGGAGCCGGCGCTGCTCGGACTGACCCTGCACCACGCTCTGCCCTGCCCTGCCCTGCCGCACTCCGGGCTCAGCGGGGCGGCTGCCCGCACCTGGGCGCCCCGCCGGGCCGCTCCTCACAGCCTCTCCCCTCAGCTCTCCCAACGCGGGGAGACCACGAGCCCCGGCTTCCCCTACGCCGAGTCGCGCTGCCGCACCGCCGGCCGTGCCGGTCCCGCTCCACCGCGGAGCCGGCGGACACCCCTCGGCAGCCGCTCCCCGCCCGCGGCCGCTCCCAGCGCCGACCACCGCCGCCCCCTGCGCGGGCACCGACCCACCTCCTGTGGCGGGGACTGCGCACCGCGCGGCGGGGCGGGACCTCATCGCCCCGGGCCAGCGCCCTCTCCGCTCTCATTGGCTGCTCGGAACGAGCTCGCCTTGTGATTGGTGCGGGCTCCGGTCGATCTGCCCGGCGGGCGGTTCCCCATTGGCCGCCCGCCGGGGAGGCGAGGGTGCCGCGTTTGAATCGCGGGAGGCGGGGGGCGGGCGGCGGCCGCTGCCACGTTGCCGCCGGCGCAGCCCGGCCAGAAGGGGGAGAGGTTCGGCAAAGTCCGGAACCGCTCGGCAATGGCCGGAGGCGGCTGCTGAGGCGGGGAGAGGCTGCCGGGCTCGCCCTGCCCCGCTCGGCGCGAGGGGAATCGTCGGGTGGGCTCCGCCGCCGCGCCCCCTCCGTGAGGGGAAGGTGCGCGATGCTGGCCGACAGCCTGGTGGAGGAGTTCGAAATCCGCGAGGATGAGCCCTGGTACGATCAGCAAGACCTGCAGCAAGGTGAGCCGGGACGGGGGAGAGCGGGGAGCGTGTGAGAGAGGGGGTGCGGAGAGCCGCGTGTGTAAGGGAAGGGGGTGCGGCGAGTGGGGTGTGTGAGGGAAGGGGCCGTGGGGATCCGCCTCGGGGCTGTGTGAGGGAAGGGGCTACAGCGAGCCGGGTGTGTGAGGGAAGGGGCGCGCAGAGCCGCGTGTGTGAGGGAAGGGGCCACGGGGGTGTGTGAGGGAAGGGGCTGCGGCAGGGAGGGCGTGTGAGGGGCGGCGGGGACACACCGGCCCGGCGGGCGCGGAGGGGCGGCGGGGAGGGCGCTCGGGGTCGCGGGGCGGCGGCGGGAAGGGCGGGTCGTGCCGGGCTCGGGGGGTCCCCGCACGGCCGCGCTGCCCGCCCCGCGGGATCGCTGTCACCGGGAGAGGCTGCGGCCGCCTTTGTTTGAGACAAGGAGCCGCCGCAGCCGAGCGCGATCGTGTCGGGGTTCCTCTCCGGCCGCCGGCAGGGAAGCGGCTCCGAAAAGTTGCACCTTGAACGGGAGGCGAAGCGGCTGCTGCTCGGGGCGGGCGCTGGGAGCACCGGGGTGGGATGCGCTATTGCGCCCTGTTGAGCTCTTTGTAAGGGCTCCCAGTTCGGTGGAGGTGTAGTTGTAGCAGTGCTCGATTAGTTACAAGTGTCTTATTAAAATCTTTTCAGGTTTTCTTATTAAAATACACAAATAACTCCGCTACACCTCAGGATTCTACATTTCTAGCTCCTGTATGTCATTCCATCAATAGGTCTTAAAACATCATATGGAAGAGGTAGATCCTGTTCTCATTTCACAGATGCAGAAAGAGCCTCAGGAATACAAGTATAATTGCACTAAAAATCTTCAGCAGGCATGATATGGAAAGAATGTGCAATTTCCTTAAGAGCTTAGTGGCATTTATGACTGGTATTTAGTTGGTTCTACTTTTTGTTGTTAATCCCGAGTTTGTTTTAAAAGGTCATCTCGAAGCTGTGAAGTGGCTTCCTGCAAACCCGCTCCAGTCTTACGCTTTTTGCTTTTAGATTGAAATACATTAACGGGGTTGCTGGGTGCTGCTGTTCTGTAAAGCATAAGGAAAGCTAAGCCGTATTCACACTGAGATCAGGCATCCGACAGCAGAAACTTTGTTTTGACACAGGAACAGGTCTCTCTAATTGTCTGCTGTATAAAATATCTAACTGTTTGAAAGCTGTATTTAGATACTCTTTGCCTGAAATAGATGTTTTCCTGGCTGTAGGATACAAACAAGTCAGTTTAAGTAAGATCCTGAAACCATAGTTTGCTGTCAAAGAGAGGAGAGATGAAAATTTGAAGCAATGTTTTTACTCAGTCAGTGTTTATGGGATAGAAGACCTACAAAGAGACTTCACAATGTATAACAACTGACTTCTTGCTTTCTTGATGTTTCTTTACTTTCATCTCTTAATTAAAAAGAGTGAAATAATCACCAGTTGACTCTCTGTGAGCTTTTAAGGAACAGTATTCCATTCTCGAGGTTAGTGCGCTCTCACCATGTGAACAACCCTTTTTCTGGGGATTCTCTCTGTAAGCCTAAATGGACGTGACTAATAGCCTTGCCAAAAGGGAAAGGAGGAAGGAAAATAAACACATGGGCAGGTTGAAATGCAACGAAGAAGCTCCTTACAGGAATGCTGCACTTCATTTCTGGAGTCTGAGGGATGAACTTCCTCGTCCTAAACCTGTGCTGTGCCGGTGTACATAAACAGGGCAGTAAGATTGCTTATCAAGGCTCGTGAAACTCCCCACAACCCAAACAATCAGTGCATGTTTAAAAACAGAAGTAGGTTTATGAGAAAAGCTGGGTTGTAAAACCTTAGCAAGCACTCAGAAACAAACTTGTAGCCCTTCTCAGCCAGCCTTTGAAACTTCTTAAAATTAGGGTAGGGTTTTGGAAAACCTTGACAGCTTGTACGTACCAAAGCTCTTGCCTTGACAATGGAGATGAGATTTTCTGGCGTGCTGTTCATGAAAACAGAATGCTGATGGAATTCTTGTAAGGATGAGAACAGCCGTCCTTCTGCAGTGTCCAAGTTTTGCTGCAGTATGCTGACCTTTGAGAAAGAATTCTTTTATATGGCTGCTCTTTTTACATCTTGCTGTTACTCACTTTTACAGAACAGAGAGTATTCTGAATATAGAAGACATGAAACCAAGTAAAAAAAATCAAGAGTTTAATTTTACAGTTAAGTAAACTTCAACAAGGCTTATTTATATATCTTGCACTACTAATGCCTTTTGCTGTTTAAAAGAACAGGCTTAACTTTAGATTGAAAATTCTCTGAATAATTTTGCTAGGTGGGCTATGAAAAAGTGGAAGAGAAGGATTTTGGTACTGTTTTTATCTCTTTTTCAATGATAGTAATGCTGTCAGAAGAGAGTGTGAAGTGCTGGTAAGTGAAGGCTGTTCAGCATCACGGAAGACGAATCCTTGAAGTCTTGTTTTGTCTCAGAGCCTTCTGATGGGGCTGTTAAACTCCAGCACAACTAATCAGATTTACTAAAACGAAGATCTTAAGATCTGCACACAGGCAGTTTGCATTATTAAAAACCTCTCTGCTTCCCTCTTTGTGGTGGAAAGGAAAAAATGCATGTCTGTGTCAGAACTTAGCTGTTGCTTTACATAAATTTACAGCAGAAGATGCAATGTGCTTCCAGTGTTCTACAGTAACTCTCTCAAGAGAAATGTAAATTAACAATTTTCCTCCTGTATCTGGAGAACATGTGTTTTACATATCTCATTGTAAAATTTGCTCTTTATAGGGCTTAGAAATACTTGACAATGCAGAAAAAAGGACACAAAGCAAATTCTTCATTTTAGAAGAGGTGAAATTATTTCAGTTCTTGCTTTCCCTGGAGTTCAGGTCTTACTGTGTGTTCCTGAGCGCTTCCACCCGGATTCTCCCCCTCAGAAACAAATTGCCCTAATTATAAAATAGCAGGTTTCTCCCATTTGTGCTTCTGCCAGTCTAATAAACAGAATGAGAGTGTAAGTATGACATGAATTCTGTTATCCAACCTATCCCAAGGACCGTTGGTATGTGCTACTTGATTTAGGAGGTGATGGGGCATTCAAGAATGAAACTGTAAACTCTTATATGCACTTAAACATCAAAACAAACTTTCACTTTGGGAAGGGAAATGACAGCAAGTAATTCCATTATGCATTATGTCTTTAACATAATCCTAAATCCTCTCTAAAGCTCTTATTCTACTCTATTAAAATAAAAGAATGGACTATTTAGTCTTTGCCCTGAATGATGCCAGTACTGCTGACTAGTTGTAAAGATTGTAGCTCCTAGTAAAGATCTGTGTAGTGTGAGAACTTGGGAATGGGGACTCCATTTTCTATAGGGTAATGGATTTGCAGGATTTGAAAACCACAGTATTCTGTAATGACAGAACAAACATCTTGGTTTCTGACTGGGAGTTACTCTGTCCATGGGTAAACAATATGAAATCTGTTTACAAAATAGGAAAAATTTAAGTAGGACACCTTAAGATTTCATTATCCAAGTACTTCAAACCCAGCTCTAGGATAGGCTGTGTTCCTTAAGGCATGGTGCTGTGTAAGGATAACCTCCTAAATAGAACTCAGTGTGCCATGGGGCTCCTAGTTGGACATCTTCGGAAACTCTGAAGAACTCCCATGCACTGGGATTTCTTTGAAATATTCTTGTGGCACTGATGCTAAGAACCTGACCTTAAGGTAGGAGACAAGGCACTGGAGTTGTAAGAGAGAGTGTAAAAGAGGAGCACAGCTGTTGTTTTGCCAGAGTTGGACATCTGCAACTTTACAGAAAAATGTTTGTGCTCACTTGTCCTTGGAAGTCTGAATTTGGTCTTTGGCTTATGGATGGAGATGGAGTAATCCTTTTGGCCAGGCTGCCAAACTGAAGGTTAGCACAAAACAATCCTGGGCCAGGGCTGGATCTGTTACAATGCCAGGCTGATAAGATAATTGCGAAGGGGCAGGAAAGACATAAGATAACATATTAAAACAAGGGCATTGCAATCAAGGGAAAATGGAATGCATTTTCTGCTCCAGCTATAACTACTGATGATAAAATACATCTCTGGTTTATTAATTTAGGTCTTGAAGTGAATCAGAGTTTTTCTTGACTTTTCTTCTGTCTCATTGCCATTACTGATGCAAGTTCTATGTGAAAACTAACTAGGTTGTATTGTGTGGATGCAGGTCACGGTCCAGGCGAGGGGAAGGAGGTGGAAAATTGGAGAGTTTTAGAAATCTCTTGTATTCTTAACATGTAATAATACCCTGCAGAGTAATTACAATTTTAGCAATAACACCAAGATGTATTACTTTGTCACATTATGTTAGCTTTTAAATTACACGTTTTTAAACATAATAATGTAGAATATCTTGCACTACTGATGCTGCTGAACAAATATCTTCCCTCTAGAATGGAACTGAGAGTTCAGATGACTTATTTCTTAATTTGCAACAACTACAGTCACTGCACCCTGGAGGTGATTGAAGATGACTGGAGTGAAATTGAGATTAAGTGCCTGAGAACAAATGACATTTAAAGTGATGTTTTGGAGCACATGAAACAATTCTCGTCACCTGGGTTTATGAGCTTGAAAGGCAGAATAGCTGCATGTCTTCATCAGTTTTCTGTCTTTTGATGTTGTTCTTTCACCATAAGAAAGCACCTGAAACTCTCATTTAGCAGTTTGATCCCGTGTTATGCTCTACTAAAGTCTAAGCTCACTTTCTTTTTGGGGGAGGGGTTATAATGGCAGTAAAAAAAGTACCTTGAGTATCTGATTAACATGCTTCAAAATCAGATTCTATGATTGTTTCTATCACTTACCTGCAAACGTGATTCCTTTGTTTAGACCTTCACCTTGCTGCTGAGCTTGGGAAGACGCTGCTGGACCGTAACACTGAGCTAGAGGAATCCTTGCAGCAAATGTATGCAACAAACCAAGAGCAACTGCAGGAGATTGAGGTAAAATATCGAAGGGCTCCAGATGTTAAGGCATCTAGAGCTGCAACATAATAGTTAAAATCTGAATTTCTTGACATCTGATGGAAAATACTGAACAATCTTTCACCACTTCTGCTGCTTTGAGAATTTGAGAAGCTGTATGGGTCGATCACACTTAGAACTGTTTCTCTGAGCACCAGAAGCTTTATGCCATTAAATGCCATGTTGGATTGGGCTTGTTTAATGAGAAATGATTGGTATTTTTCTTTTTTGTACACAAAAGTTACTTCAGTTATTTTTATTGCTGAACTTTGCTGATCTTGCCAGGTAAAATGACATTAAGTTATATGACGATAAATGCTTTAATAATTTAAATTATTATATGAAAATCTTAATGGTTACTGCACTGAAATTTAAATGCTGATAATGCAGGAGAGAGATTTAAGTAGAATCTGGGGATATGTACTTCCACTAAACTGAGGTGGGGTAAAGGAAACTAAAGTCTATTTCAATGTAAAAAACCCTGTACAATGACAAAGAAAGCCAACAAACAAATAACAAAACCCAGAAAATACCCCACTTAAATAGTATCGTAGTATAGGACATGGTGGATATTTTGTTCTGCATTTTCCAAGGAAAATAAAGCCCAGAAACATATCCATCCTTTCAGAGCCTTTCATCTTTGTGTAACAGGGTGGAAAATCCTGCCATCCTTGGCAATTTCTTTTTTTAATTTTTACATTGCCTGTGTTCTTGCAGGCCTGGCATTTGCCAGCCTAATGAGATCTTTTCAGCTATTAGAGGGCAATGCATGGTCTCTGATAATTAAATTATTAAATATTCAGTACTTTGCTGACTGACAACATATTGAAAATGTAGTCAGCATTTCAGTTTGGTTCTGGTATGAATCACAGGAGACAGGCTGTGACTGGTATACACCCGATTTTCACCAAATCTGAATCCTTTGTGCAAGCAGCACTTCTGCAGTTACATATAGGGGGTGGGTTTTGTACAGCTGCAACTTCAGACTCAAAGTCCTTACTATTGTGATGGCAACTTTAGGAATTCTAAGCTTAATACTTACAGCTATATAGGTGCCTTTAGGGTAGTCATCTTAACACAAATGCAGCATTTTTATTAAGTGATGAACAGTTTAGAAGATATTTTTGGTTTGTACTTCCTACTTTGGCCCTTACCTCTATTATGTTCTAAATGTCATCTTTGTTATCCTGTTCATTCTGACACAATGGTTGGAAAGGCTGATATTTATATTAGTGCCACAGCATTAAAAAAATGTATTTACTTATGCAGAGACTGAAAATAACTCATTGCCTTGAATAGTTTTTATAAAAAGATCAATTCTGAAGACCTGGAGAGGACAAACACTTCCAAGGTGCTATACAAATACTGTACACAGGGTTCAACACCTGCATGTACAACCATGTTTAAGAAAGTGTTTAACACAGTTACAACACACCTTTTGAAATAACACACCATAAATTTGTGATAACTGACCTGGCTCAGGGAGTGGAGCTACTTAATCAGCAGCTGCGTTTTACCACTGTCTTGAAATATGGAAAATACATAATTGCTAAGCTACATTGATTTACAGAAATAGTCGAGTGCTATTAAGAATGCAACATCCTGTTGGTTTAAGCCAGTTTATTTGCTTAAGCTGTTCTGGTGGGTCAGTGTTTATTGACTACATAACAGAGCCTCAGCACCAGGAAGTGTCACCAGTGTCCTTCCAGCAGTGATCTATAACTGCTGTGTTTCAGGGTCAAGTACTTCTGTGGTCACACCACCTCACACAGGACAGATTAATTTTTCCCCTCAAAATCCTACTTTGGCAAGACTTGGTCAATAGTACTTTTTGAAGGCTTTATCTGATACCTCCTTATTCTCTTTCCTCCTCTCCCCCACTGAGGGTAGGAGATGTATATTGAGTTGTCCTAGCAGCTCCCAGAGGGAGGGAAAACAGTTTTTGGGGTGCTTCTGACAGATAAACAGTGCCTGTACCTTTATTTGCCCAGCTGATTGTGTCGAGTCACAGATCCTGCAGGCTGTCCTCCTCTCTGCTGCAGTAACGTGCTGTCTTCAGTTCCACCATCCCCTCTCTCAATCTTCTGTCTTTCCTCGGTCCCGTTTAAAAGTGTAACAACAACACAAACCTTTTCTTTCTCCAAAGAAGTTTCTCTTGCCTCTGGATTTCTGGTAGAAAAGGGAAAAAGACCCCCCTGTTCAAATACCCAGAGAGAGCCTCCAGCTGAGGAACTGAATGCATTGGCTAATTGGCACAGGGAATTGTTGCAGGCATTCCCTGGAAGAATTGGCAATAGAGTTGGTATGTGCAAGGTGTAGCACTGTGCTGGTCAAAGCAGCTCAGTCTGTGATTTTCATGCCTGTGTTCCTGTCCTGTGGGAATGCAGGATACCCCAGTGCACAGGATACACGTGCAAATAGCATATCCTGTCTCTATTGCTTGATTTTTCCCAACTTTCAAGTGCTTGTCTCTGTAACCTAAATGTGATCTTTCAGCTGCTCCTGTAGCACCTGAATTTTTTTTTACTAGCTTTTTCAGTACAGTATATCCCTGTAAATCTTCGGGGGCTTTTTTGCCATTAATTCAGTTCTTATGGGTAGCAAAGTCTAGAACTGGCTAAGGAATAATTCTGAAGTATGGCACTATCTTGTCTGCACTGAAAAAGAAGGGTCAAAGGCTGTGGTGTGCTTAAGATTACATCTCATATATTAAATGCTAACATATTAAGCATTTTACAGCTCTGCATCATTATGTCTGCCCTCTGTGCTGACACGTGTGCCACTGACTAATCATTGTAGATGTAATAAATGCTGGATTGAAAGGGCAACTCCATTCCTGTCAGAATCTGCTCTCAGCACTCAGACTTTGGAAATACTGACACTCTCCTTTTATCATTTGGTAGAAAGCAAGAACTCTCATCTGCTGCTTAATTTTAGGTGCTCAGTTGCAGGGGAGGTGGATTAAGTATGAACTTCTAAAGTATTTATTACTACATCACCTTTTGGTGGTCTGATTTATACCAGGCCAACCTGACACCAGCCCTGAAGATACTGGAGATGAAAGGTGGAGAAAGTGGTGCTTCACCTCTTCCATTCATCTCAAACTTGTGCAAAGTCTCATTGTGATCAGTGGTGAAATCTTTTGGGCACCACAGCCTTGGCTCCTGTGCTCAGCCACACTCCTAGTCCTGAAGAAAATCTGAGGATCTCCAGCTCCTTCCTTCAGCCATAACCAATAGGGAAAGTTAATCTAAAATGGGTCACATTGAGATTCTGCTGCTAATCTACGTTCTATTTTGGTGTAAATCCTCTGTCATGTGTGCCCAGGCTACAAAAGGATCTACCTACCAGCTATCATGTTGAGCTTCTGCAAGTCTGTATGCAGCAATTACTAGTCCTAGATTAACTTATTATCTGTTCTTAAATTGCCTAAAATGTAAACCCACCAATCTTCTAATGAGGTGAAAGGTTAAGTAGAACATTAGAAGTTTTGAATATGTCAGAGGCCTGTGTAAAGAGAGGTAATTCTGCCTGGGAGTTTGCTGGATGTTTCTTCCTGAGCTCTGTTTTTCAGTAAGTAGCATTTAGTAATACAGAATACACTGCAAGAAATAAATTGTACACAAGAGCAGAATATTTCAGATTTAGAGGGTTAGTTTTTTTGCTCAAGTCTGTGCAAATGCTCATGTCCTGAGTGGGACAATATGAGGCACTTGTATTAAGAGCATTAAGTGATTGTTAACTGCACTTAGGCTGAGATTTCTAAGCTTTCTGACATTATTCAGGAAACTTAACAGTCTGTGTTGCTAACTGTAAAACCCAAGAGGATTAAATTGAGACTACTTCATGTGAAGCTTTATTTTTTAAGAAAGGCCAGGAGGCCTTTGTTTGGGATTACAGTAACTGGAATAGTTCACTTTGAGTAATTAAAGATTGAATTCAATAATTTGATTATACTGCCTGACACACATTAACCCACATACTTAAGTGTGACCACAACCTAAATTCTGTTGTGCTGAACCTGATGCTGCTTCAGCCTGGAAGAACTTAGGTTAGCTAAAAATAATTTTAATTATGGATGGTGCTACCCAGTATTCCAGTTTTAATGCCAATTGAGTTGTGGGTCAAACCTGTTAGAAAATTTCTGTTGGAGCCCACTGCAACATTTAGGACAGAGTGACTAGTTAAGGCTATTCTGAAGTCTGTGATGACTGCAGTACAGACCAACCCCATCCAGAAGGTGAGGGCACAGGTAAAGACAGGTGGCACAACAAACCCAGCTCCTCTGGGTAAAAGCTGCTTCATCAGCCTGGGTTTAACCTCCCTGACAAAGGCAAGGTGAGTTACTGACAGTGCCTTTTCAACCACACAAGAGTTTACATCTCTGACACGTGCTTGTTTCTCTGTGAATGTGAATGAGAGCGCAGAGAGCAGTGGCAGCTCGTGTTCGCAGCGTGACCCACTAACAGCAGCGCTGTCTTGCAGTACCTCACAAAGCAAGTGGAGCTCCTGCGCCAGATGAACGACCAGCACGCAAAGGTCTACGAGCAGCTGGATGTGACAGCGAGAGAACTGGAGGACACCAATCAGAAGCTGGTTGCAGAGAGCAGAGCTTCACAACAGAAGATATTAAGGTAACAAACTTCAGCCCTCCCCCAGCTGGTAAAAATCAGTGGGAGCAGCCCAGGTGTGTGGCTGTCCCTGCCTAGCGGTGTGCCACCATACTGCTAAATTGAAAGGACAGTTCTATTTAAAAGTCTTCCCACCTTTTAGCTTGACAGAGACCATTGAAAATCTACAAACACACATAGATGACCTGCAGCGACAAGTAGAAGAACTGAAGAAGCCTGGCCGAGGGCGGAAGAGCCACGAGAGGTCTGAGCAGCCCAGATCGATGCACAGCTTCTCCTGCTTGAAGGAGCTCTATGACCTGCGCCAGTAAGACTCCCTACCTTACCTAGGAAAGAACAGTGATGTCGTTTTAAGCAAGGCTTTAAAAACTAAGACACAAGCAGAGGTATGAGAGAAGCTGGCAGAAGAATTAGCTGATGTTCACAAGTAGCAAACTTGTGTCACAAGACACAACAAACAAGCTGTTGTGTCTGGGCTTCAGCACTACACGGAGGTAGAATATTCTGTATATTCTACTCTAGAATAAATCTGTACATCCAAAATGAAGTTATTTCTTGACAATTGAA
Source organism: Empidonax traillii (assembly GCF_003031625.1). Lineage (NCBI taxonomy): Eukaryota > Metazoa > Chordata > Aves > Passeriformes > Tyrannidae > Empidonax > Empidonax traillii. The sequence continues at coordinate 329,489 of NW_020955908.1, read as the reverse complement.
AGGATAACTCGATGCTTCAAACTGCCAAAGGCTTGTGAGAATGCCATCCTACAGAATTGCCTTGTCAGTTCTGAAGCTGCTTTCTGCCATCAACAGTGACAAAAGTTACAAGAGTGCAGCGCTGTGAAAAAAAAACAGTGTCGAAGTACTGCATGCTACACTGAGGCAATATTTATTTAAACTTAAATTGTAGGTGTGCTTATTCAATCAGCTTGTCTGTTTTACTTGAAACTGATAATGAGCTGCCATTCTGCCTAAGCTGGGAGCTTGTTACCAGCTCTGTTCTGACTCCTAAACAGCCTGATAGGTCAGTGAAATGGCCCCTGTGAGTGCTCTGAGGGCTGTCAGCACACAGTTTAATTATGTCATTAGTTACTCAGGACAGGAAACCTTTAGGAGGTGTGGTCAGCTGGACTTCCTACGTTTGATAACACTTACTTTGTTTCTGCAGGTATTTTGTGTACGATCATGTGTTTGCAGAAAAGATTACTTCGATGGATAGTCAGTTAAGCCCTGTAGAAGAAGAAAATGAGAAGTTAAAAAAGGCAGTTACAGTTCTGCAAGCCCAGCTGAACCTGGAGAAAGAGAAGAGGGTGACGATGGAGGAGGAATACAGTCTGATGGTGAAGGAGAACTGCGAGCTGGAGCGGAGGCTCGTGGATACAGACTTGTACCGCGCACGGGCGGAGGAGCTGGAGGCAGAAGTCGCCGAAATGCGGCAGATACTTCAGTCTGAAAACACGTTCCATAATGCAGAGAAGTTGGTGCCAGAGTCCTTTTTCATTTCCTTCAAGGAATCTCTGGACAGGGAGCTGGGTCAGAGCCTGGCAGAGGATGGACTGGTGACAGAGCTGGAGAAGAAGGCGCTGAAGCGGAGCAGCAGCGAGACCCTGCTGAGCAGCGCGGTGGGCGCGGACATCCTGAGGGGCCACGAGGAAACCTGCATCAGGAGAGCTGAGGCCGTGAAGCAGCGAGGAATCTCTGTGCTCAATGAAGTTGATGCTCAGTATAATGCTCTGAAAGTGAAGTATGAGGAACTTTTGAAGAAGTGTCAGATGGATGAAGATTGTTTGAAACACAAGGCTGTCCAGACGCTGAAGCAGTATTCCAAAGACCTAAACGTGGGGAACACCCAGTATGATCTCTCGGCTAGCAATCAAGAATTCACAGTTGTGGAGCTAAGTGACTCTCCCACAAATGCTCTCCCTGAATATAAAGCACTCTTCAAGGAAATTTTTAGCTGTATCAGAAAAACAAAGGAAGAAATAGATGAACACAGAGCCAAGTACAAGACCCTCTCCTCTCAGCCATAACCTTATCTGTTAGTCAAGAACTTTATAAGAATGTCAGAAGATCCCTTAAACTGATCTATTTCTTGAGCACTCAAAATGAATGTTTTGGATTGGCTGGTAGACCTGTAGTGAACAAGCCAGTTAGTTAATAAGCCAGTTAGTTAACAGCTAGTTTCCCTGTTCCTATGTAGCAATAGATTTAATGTTTAGCACTGTCACACAAAATAGGGGTTGTAAAGCAAACAAACATCATAGCTTAATACTACACTACTACTTCATATCACACTTCATCTCTGGCTCGAGCAGTAACTGATGTTCATCTCCTTAGGCCACTTCAAAACTAACAGAGCTCAGAATTGTCTCTTTTAAGAGCCAGACTGAAGCTTTCCTTTGGTTCACAGATGAAGAAAATAACTAAAGCAAAGCCCCAACCAGTGTCATGAGCAGCCTCTCCTCAGTTCTCAAGGAGGAGGGGAGCAGCCTTGTGCTTGCTTTTGCAGGGCAGCAGAGCTGTGCTTGCTTCAAGCCAGTACCACATTTCCACATGCACTAAGCCCTCCCACTGATTGGTATAAATGTCTTCCTACTGAGAAAGGATTTGATGTCAAGTTTGTGTGGCTTTTTAGGTATGGTTTCCTTTGTAGGGCACTTTGTCTTAAGGCAAGATACTGTGAATTGACTATGTATGTGATTTGGGACCTACTGTTCTCTGGTGGTTGCAAAGTACATTTTTATGTGTATTGGGTAAGATAGAGAGTTGTAATTTAGCTTTAGTGGTAGCATTGACATAGTGGAGTAGCTTTTGATGTTACATACCACAAACTCTTAAGTGCTTGAGAGACAGGCCAGGTAAAACCTTACACTGTCTGTTGTTTCCAGTGTCAGCCTCTGTTCACCCATTCCATGCTGCCTGGGGGGTGGGAGGACAGACACAACTCTGCCAGCACGAATCCTACTGCAAACAGTCTTGTTCTGCCTCTCCTTTTCCACTCCCTAATAGTAATTCCTATGTACTCCAAGTCTGAAAAACAAAGAACATGGAGAAGCATGTTCAGAACTGTGGGAAGGAAACAAAGCGGTTAAGGAGAAGAGGCACAATAGAAGGCGACAACATCCTTCTCCCTGTAAAGGTCTGATAGTTTAACGTGGCCAGCAGTTCTTGGGAATCAGCTCTCTGCCTTTCCAGGCTGCTGGGATGTACCAAACATTGCCACAGAATGTTGAGTTTCTCAGCTTTAGTTGCACTGCTGCTGCTGCAGCTCTGCTGCCTTACTCTGCTCTCTGCCCAGCCTGTGGGGAGCTGCCCTTCAGCTGCAGTATTAAGACTTCATGTTGTGGGATTTTCTCTAAAACATGTATTACAGTCTGACAATTATTTAAAAATGGGAATCTGGATCTTCTGAATATTTTTCTAAGCAAATAAATAATCCAGTCAAGCTGCATGTGTAACTAGTAATTACATCCATCTGTGCCAATCAGCAAATAGTAAACTTGGTGCAGATGGCACCCGCATTATCTAGTCTGGCCATCTTTCCTACACAGATCAGATGGGGTTCCCATGGAATTTGTATTTTAGAAAACTTATGCTACATGGAAAAGGATAGGCCTGTCTAGGATGGAAATCCAGATGGAAATAAGCAGTTTCTCCTCATTGTTGTGGTGTTTGTCATGCTGTTAAAAAAGGAGGGGGTGGGGGGAAGCAGAAAAGCTGCAGTTGTGCCATCAGGGTCCTGTGCTGTCCCTTTCCCCCACCTGGACCCTTCTCACCTGGTCTGGCCCAGCTGGGACTGCAAAGCTGTAACCTGAGAAAGGCACGACAGGGTCAGTCCCAGATGATTTACTGGTAACATCCTCACCACTTCAGGGGGAGGGGGGATCTCCCGGAGATCCTGCTGGATCAGAAGACATGTAAAAGCAGTTCAGAATTTTTGGTTAAGCAGGTGAGCTTCAGTGGTTTATTACTTCTGGCTAATTTAGAACACTTTGATACGTACAATTTTTATGCTTTAAAAATACCAAAAATATCTCCTCAGAACTACTTCATTCTGCTGTACTGTACCTCCCCCCTGGCTGCCTGTGCCCCTGCTGAGCTCTGGCTGTGCAGGTTGTGCAATAACCCACTCCAGGCTGGCTCTTTTACAGCTTCTCCTGGAAAGCAGCTTTCCAGCTGTAGCCACAGGTAATGCTGGGTCAGTGCCAGCCAGGGCTGCCTGAACATAAAACACCTCCCAATTACACTGATGTAGTCAATAAACTCAACTGGCATATGAAGGTAGAATTTTAGCAGTTTAAAAATAGCCATTTTCCCCCCAAATGTGAAATGCCATACGTACGGTAACGACATTCTTAGCCAACCTTATCTGGATTAACCACCTTAATCTGCTTAGTTTAGTCAACAACTCAACTCAGCTTTTTCTGAGCATAAGTAGATGAAATCAATAGAATCTCCTTGAGCTTCTCATATGATGGAAGCTGCAGCAGAGACCAGGACCGGTGCAGTGTGTTCTGCAGAGCCCACAGTGGATTCTCCTGATCCTGCTGGAGTTGGGCTCCACTGCTAAACCCTCCCAGGGCTGGGTCCTGGAGCAGCAGGAGCTGCACAGCCCCCGAGGGCAGGGCCAGCAGGGATTCACAGCCTTTGCTCTCCACCTCTGACCTCTCCTGCAGCTTCCCTGACCTCGCCATCCTCTGCAAGACTTCAGGCTGTGAAAGGAGCCGGTGCCGCTTCTGCTTCTCCCTGGACAAATACAAGGCGGGGTAGAATTGACCTTTGAGATAAAATTTTATTTAAAAATTACACAAAATAGAGGTTTTACATGGTTTCCGTGTGGTAACTACAGCTGGATGCCTTCCAGAGGGTGCCCTGGGTTACTTACCTCGCTGTACTCACTCAGAAACAAAACGTCCCTCAAACCAACCCCACACCAGGAGAAGAAATCCAGTAGTTGTTCCCTGTGTTTCAGATGTAGGTACTTTTCCAAATAACTCATTTCACAGACAACAGGTGAGAACAATTGCAATGTAGTACAGAGTTCACAGACAGTGATTTTGTTCCCCCCTCCCAGGCCTGACATTCCCACGAACATGACTACCTGCTCTCTATCCAGAGGGCTGCAAGGGCTATAACAATGCTCAGACTTAATATGAGCATCCAGGGATTTAACAAAAACTGGGATGTTTGTAAACAAATTTAATTTATTGGCAATTACTTACAAAATAAAGTTTTAGACCATGATTTTCCATCATGTCTGTGTCGCTATATTGTTTTATTTTTTTTTTTGTAATGGAACAGAAGGAGAATTGAAATACATCAGAAATCCCAGATTACTCAAGCTGCAGACAGGGTCCCACGTGCCTTCCCGGCTGCTCCCACACAAACTGCGAGTGCTGGGGTGCCGGTGACGGGTCTGCAATGCCCACGTGCCCCGCGGGAGGTCAGACCCTGCCCCTCCCGAGGCCCGGCATTGCTCCGGCTGCGCCACCGCCGCAGGTTCCTCTTGTGTCCCCGATCACCTGGCAGCTGTCACCGCTGTCAGGACTGCACCGTCCCCTTTAGATACCACATTCCACCGTAGCTCACGCAGCAGTCCTGGGGAGACAGGGAGAGGCTCTGTCAGGGTGCTCAGGCATCGGAACAGGTTGATGGTTGGACTGCATGATCTTCAAGGTCTCTGCTGACCTTGATGATTTTATGATTCTAAACTCCACAAGGTCTTGAAAACCCCTGTCTGGCCCTGGCACAATGACTGGGATCAGTAACAAGCTCCTCTCCCATGCACAGGACCTGGAGTGCAGGTTTTATCTCCACCCTCAGGACCAGACCCCTTAAATGAAGGTGACACTGGGCTGGGGGAAGGTTGAGAGGCCACAAAGAGGACAAAGGGTGGCACAGCAGTGAGGAACTGGGGTGGCTTCTGGAGGCAGAAACAGCTGAGGGAAGGTTGTGTGAGGGCAGAGGACCAGGGAAAGGAGGGATAAGCACAGGAGGGATAAGCTCAGGGGTGGAGGCTGAAGGGAGCAGCAGGACAGGGCTGGAGTGTGGGAGCAGTCACTGGATCTGAAGCCTTTTAAAAAACCCCGTTCTGTGACAGTGAACTGCCCAGCCCCAGAGCCACATTCTGCCCACGTGTGATGCTCACAGCGGGGGAGCACCAGGCAAAGGATGCAGGAAATGGGCTGTCTCTGGCTCATTTCCTTGTTTGTATTCCATGAGCACCAAGGCTCTGGAGTTCTGAGCTAAAGGCCTCTCTTTCTTCTGTTCCCACCCTCCCACTCAGGTAATTCAACACAGGCACAAGGGCTGCCACACAACTGACGCTGTGCAGCTTCAACAGATCTTTTTTCCGGGAGTTCTGGGACTTGTGCATGGCACAAACAAACCAGCCCTGTGTGGAGGCTCAGAAAGAGGCTTTGCAGACTTGCTCTGCAGATACAAAAACACAACCCCTGTCAGTCTGCTCCTCTGTGTATAAAAAAAGGAGCACAGGCAGATGGGGAAATCGGAGTCAACAAATCCAATTTCATTCAAAGAGGAATCCACTCTCTTGCGGCTTAAAGAAGCCAGAGAATTCTTCCTATTTCATTAAATCATACTTCTAAATTTTATTTCAGAAACAAAGGTGATTTCCCATGTTTCTGTGACAAATGCACTCAGGGCAATAAAGCCTAACAACGCCAGGCTGGTCACACAACAACCTCTTTTTTTACGTAAAAACCCTGCGTAATTTTTTTAGGGAGGATATTTTTTCTAGTAATTGGTGATCTGTTAAAAAGCAACAGCATCATGAAAAACTAATGCCAGTACATTGTCTGGATGTTCCAGGAGAGCTGATACTTGAGCTCGTGCAGTCGCTGACAACTCTCCCAGCACAGGAAATGCTGTCGAGCAGGCAGAAACGGCTGAGCTTATTTTACTGCTAAGACAACCAGTTTCTTTCAAGCAAGACCAGTTTGCTTATTATCAAGGCAACAGATCTGTAATTCTTCAAAGATGCTATTATTCATCTGCAGATCACAATGTAATAAAAGCACTTAAGCACTTGTCTTATTGAAGTGGGTGACAGTGAGCAAGGGCCCAGCCACAACGATTAAAGTATTACATTAGTTGGCAACTTTCTGCTTGGCCATCCTGCACCGCTTTTAAAGTCATGGCCTGTGTGGTCTGTACTTTATACCTCAAACTTCTTGAGCAAGTAAATGGTGCGGCTTCAAAGACAGATGAAAGGATTCAAATAAACATTCACAATGAGATGTGTTAGCTACTGCTTTGCCTGCTGGTTTTGCTCTTCCCAAAGCTGTACATCCTGCTAGAGAATGAAATGCATTTCCTTCTGAACATGTGGCACTTGTGCTCTTCAGCATTACCAGCCACAGTCAGCTGGTAACTCAGAACACTGGGCAGAACCTTCCCACCTCCAAAATGATTTAAAATTAAATATTTAAAAATAACTCAAGTATCACATTTACTACACTCTGCTGCTCCGAGATGGCAAATGCAGATTTGTTACAATAACACAGAATACTGTGTGAGCCACTGCTCCTTGGAGAGAAAGAAGATAGAACGAGACCGAGTGCATTTTTAAGAAAACAAGCTGATACAGAGGCTTATTCCAACAACAACTGTTCCATCATCCCTAGCATTTGTCAGTTCAAGGTAAAATATAATCTCAAATTAAGTTTCATGTACTGACTGGATCAAACTGAACAGAAACTTACCTTTAACACTCTATCCACCTCCTGCTTGTTGAGATCCTCTCCACACTCCTGGCTCAGCTGGCTCTGGATGACGTTCCTGCGCACTCGATAGTTTCTCGAAAAGATTTCAAGCAACACTTGGCGATGCTTTAAAAGAAAACAGATCATAAACACAGAGAACAATCCTTCCTCTCTTTGTATCAAAACTGCAGGTGCCTTAGTCCATACAGAGCATTCTCTGAACTACATCAGGGGATTCTTGCTTCATAATCCTGACACCATCCCACGTTCCAGCAGTGCCCTGCAGGGATATCCCCACACCCTGTGGCCTGACCTGCACCTGTGTCCTGCCTTGGGGCACCTCCAAAGGTACCAAAACCTGATGAACAGGGGGCTACAATGTATTTCCCTCAAATGCTTCCACAGGAGTTCCCATGGTCCACTCCAGCCAGAAGATGGGCTCTTCTTTCCCATAAAAATTTGTTTAGATCATGGACAGGAATTGCACTGTCCATCTGCAGATCTTTAGGCACCTTCCCTTTCACCTCATTTACCCTCAGAGCAGGAGATGCTCACGTTTGCCGCAATGATTTCCTATCCTAAGTGCAGGTACAACAGATAACACCAGTTAGTCTCTGGTTTACATTGCATTACCATCAAAAGACAAAAAAACACTTGGACTGGATCCTGGTGTGAGTCCATCGGAGAATCCTTTCTCCTGACAGGTTCAGGAACAGCCTCCTGAGCTCGTTACTGCCATGATTACCAACATGTTGAGAGCAAAGAGCTTCCTTTCAGCTGGAAACCCGACACTTGAATAGGGAAAGGGCAAAGCTACCTGCTGTACTAATTCCAGAAACGTGGATTCAAACAATGCCCAATTAACATATATTTGTGAATGTCACTTATTTTATCTTTACCTGATCGTAAGTGTCACCAGCTTCCCAAAGTGCATAGACCTTTAGTTCATCTGGTGAGGCAGCAGTCTGTGGAGGAAACTGAGAACAAGAAGCTGTTAAAAATAACAGCTATTTAATGAGTTCTGCTTAATGATTCCATGATCCTGTATCCCTGGACACCCATTACTGAATCAAAACCTTGGTTGCCACGTAATGAGAACTGGAACAACCGTCCAAAACAATATCAGCTGAGAGCACTGAGTGCACTGCAGGGTCTTTCTGGAGGTTTTTACATTTACAGGGCAGGTTTTAACTCTATCCCATATTTACCTGCCTCGCTAATCCCAGGTCAGGGTTACTGCCAACACAGTGGCTCTGATGCATTGTCATCTCTGTTTTGGGGCAGACCACAGGACAGCAGAAGGCTGAACACTGATGGACAGTGAACCAGCTATTTGCTCATTTCAGGCTTCAAAAAAGCCAGTGGGTTTGTGTGTTTGGTTTTTCCCCACGTGCCAAGCTAGAGGAACACATCAGTGCTTTCTGAGGCAGAACCTCCCACCCCTACATGCAGGGAAGAACACAACTGCCTCCCCCCTGTACCCCAAACTCTGCAAAATTAAAATACCATCCATTTGCCTCAACAGTTCCCCTTGGAGCAGTGACTAATGAGCAATGCAGGAATATGCCTTCACTCCTGACAGGTCTCTTCCTGTCTGTCACTCACAATTTATTCCTTGCTCACCGCCCAGACGACCTAAATCAAGCTAACAAGCCAGTCCTGATTGTCCCAGGATCCCTCAATCCTGGCTGCTGGGACAAGCCAAACCTTTCTTCCCAGCCTCCCTCACAGCAACCTAAAGACTTGTGCATGGCAGAGGGAAAGATCAGCATTTCCTTTCATGCTTTGCCTCTGATCTTATTGCAAAGGGGAAGGGGTTTGTCCAAAGGGAGCTGCCTGGTGGGATTAGCAGCTTTTGCTCTCAGGTTAGTCCAAATGGCTGCAATATAACAAGGTTTTACACTTGGTTTAGAGCCAGGATTCAGGTTTATTAGGCTTGCAGAACCAGACATAATTCTCTTCTTGTAAGGCCACTTGTTTTTAAGGAATAATCTCTCTGGTACACTTTCAGCACAGATAGAATAAAATACTTCAGGTTCCCTCCAGACAGCAGCTGCAGCAGGAAAGGCAAATGCAGGGCACAAGGAGTACCCAGACACAACCTGCGAGGCTCTGAGAAGGTGACAGCACAGCCCAGGAGTGCAAACTCCTCCTGCCTCAGCCACAGCGCTGAAACACAGCTGTGTTTATCCGGCCATTCTGGGAGGAAACGGCTTCCAAACAAACACAATGCTTATTTGGGAAGAAAAACCCACAGAATCTCCTCCTCCTGTTCAGCCTCCCTCTGCAAACTGCTGCAAGCACTGGTGCCAACAGCACCCTGCTCACGGGAGTGGGAAATGCCACCAGGGAATCTTTGGAGAGACACAGCTCTGCCCAAACAGCTTCACTGTCTTGCCACCTGTTGCCCCTTTGCTGTTTTATGTCACCTTCATCTCTCCAGCCTCACCTTGAAACAGCTCTCTGCTACCTTAAAATCCTTCTTTAAAAGAATGGGCTGTGCCCCTTCCTGCTCCAATCCCTGGAGCTGGGGCAGGGCTCTCGGGATCCCAACTGCTGTCCCGCTCCCCGGGGCTGCCACGTTAAAGGGAAGCTCCCTGGGAGGAGCTCTGGGCTCTGGGAGTGTCTCACTCGAGCAATGAGCCACTGCCAGGCAGGGTTGGAGCTAAACCAGATGGAAGGGCTGAGTGTGCCAGAAAAAACTTATCAGCTGGAATAATCCTAGGGGTAAACTGTTGAGTTCCCCTCTCCAGGAGCCTGGAATTGGCACCGGCCTGAAGGCTTCTCCAAGAGCAGCAGGGCTGCACCCTCTCCTGTCACCCCAGCCAGGCGGGAGTTACATCATTTCCTGAGGCCTCAAAAATATCCTCAGGATTTGAGCAGAACTTCGCCACTCCACGGGGAGGGAGCTGGCAGGAGCCAGCCAGCCCCACCAGAGTGCAGGAAATGGGTGTAGATCCTTGGGAGCCACATTCCTGCACAAAGGATTCCCATGGGGCCGGACCCAGGCTCAGCCTGCCCAGGCTCTGGGCACAGGCTCAGCACCAGAGTGTGCCCAGGATGCCTCCCCTCCCCTCTCTGTGCTCTCCTATCCCCACGGCCTCCCCTGCAGCTGCAGTGCCCCTCTCCTGGCTCCCCATAAACACTGTTTATCTCACACCCTGGGTGCAGTTGGGCAGCTCTCTAATAAATCCTGCATTCCCCTGGGAAGGTTTCAATGGCCATTTTCAGCCACATGTTTTCTGTAATAGGGCAGTACTCAAGCCAGGGGTGTCTTCACCCCCCCACAGAACATCATTTTAATTACCTCAGATCATTGATTTTTATCACCAAAGCACTTTCAATTACAGAAAACTAATGAGTAACTATGAAACCCCAGGCTAAACAACCCTCCAGGCTTTCCCCGAGTTCAGGCACCCTGCTGGGTTCTGACAAAACTGTGCAGGGGAACAGTCAAGAAATACCAAAGTGTCTGAGCCCATGCAAAGAGTAAAACCAGCCCCAGCACCTTTGCCATCTGCACAGAGCACCGAGGGGAGGCTGGAGGGGAGGATTTACATTGCTGACAGCAGCACAAGCTCGAGGGTTGCAGTAAATTCTGGGCCAGCAGAATATAGGTCTCCTAAAGAGACATTCCAGTGACCACTTTTGAACCTCTGCAGGTCTCCTGTGACAGTTTTCCAGACAGAAGGAAGTGCCCAACCACCTCTCTTCAGCAGGATTTTAGTTTGTTTTTTTTTTAAAAAGGAAACCATCCCACTTTCACTCCTCACGCGGACGAAATAATTTCCAAAATCCCCAAATTTCCAAAGCAAACAATTTCCAGTCCCAAGTAACAACAGGAATGACCTCAGCTATTTCCCACCAGCACAGCAAACACACACATTACACCAGGTGCAGAGAAGAGCCCGGCCAGCACTGAGAGTTCCAGGCAGGCACCACCCCAGGGTTTAGAAGCCGTCAGGAGAGGAAGCAGAAAGCACCACAATCGGTGCTCTCCCCAGTGGCATTTACAGTCTGTTACTTGTTTCCCAGGTGCCACAACATGTACTTTGCACACGACTGAACATGTTACTTCTGCCCCCCTGTAGAAATCCTTATTCCTTAGCCAAGTCCCAGCTCCCGTGCTCCAGGCTCTCCTGCTTCCTGCCCTTTTGAGCAGCTCACACGTTTCTTCTCCTCTCTCCCCAAAGGCAGCTGCTCCCAAGCTCTTTCTGCTTGCAACCCAATCAGCAGTGCCAGATGTCTTGTAAAATTAATTTCCTTCTAGGCTCTTTCCCAAGATGCCAGACTCCTTTTCCTTTCCTAAGCAATCTGCTGTCACACAGAGCTGCTCTGTCTCACGCAATCACACATGTCATTTCCATAAAGACAAAGAACCAGACACCTCTGCACAGTCTGGGAGGAAACAGTCTGACCAAAGAAACCTGCTGCACGTACAGTTTGGCACTTCCCAGCGGCTCTGCTGGTTGTGCCTCGCTGCTCCCAGGCACTCAAAGTCACCTTTCCTATCCCAGCTGTGTCCCTGTCCCCGGGAGAAGGAGCTTGTGCAATCCCAGGAGAGCTGATGGGAGTCTGGGACTGCCTTAGATCACGTTAACCAAGCTGGGACAGTGAATCACTGCGGCCCAGCACCTTGGATGTGGAAACAGAGCCCTGAAGACAACTAAGCTGAGCACAGACCACGGAGCAAGGAGAGCAAGGTGCAGGTCCCAACAGAAGCAGGACACCGGACAGAACTCCAGCAGGTCCAACATTGGACAGTTCCTCTGAGCACATCAATTCCTCAGGTCCCCCAGCACAGGAGACACACATTTCACAGCTCAGGTGTTTAACTGCCCCCCACGAAACCCCTCCCCTAAGTACACCAAGGGGAAACCCCCATACTTACAGGCACCAAAATCTGTTTGCAGCCAGTGTCCAACACCATGTCCTGTAACATTTTGTCCGAAATGCCACTGAACAACGTGTGTCCTGGAGGCAGACTGGCTAAGTGAAGGTTAAATAACCGTTTCAGCTCGCTCAGGGTGAGCACAAATTGTTTCTTAAAGGTGGAGGACACAAAGGCCTTCAGTTCCTGGGCCACGCGGTCGATGCAGCCCCCGGGCAGGTGGCCGTTCAGGGGCTCTGGGGAGCCCTGGGTGGGGTGGAGGCCGTTCACCAGCCCGTTGTTGAGGCCCTCGAAGGCCGAGGTGTCCATGGGCTCCTCGGCACCCACGGGCTCCTCTTTGATGCGGACGTTGGGAACGTCCATCTTGGCCAAGGCATCGCTGGATTTCATCTCTGCCTTCTGCCTCTGGAGCTCCTTCTCCAGCTGCCCGTAGTTCTGCTTGGCTTTGGCTTTAGCCATGCTGACCCTTTGCTCTCCAGAAACCACCAACGGATGAGCTGGTGAGAAACAAAAGATGCCATAAATCCCACCGTAACTGGGGCTCTGCTGCTGCAGAATGTTTCTCGAAGGACTAATGGTGAAATAAAACCACGAAACATCATCTGCTTGTGAAATCTAAGGCATAAACCCCAGCCTGTTGATTAGATTTTACATTAGTTTCAGGGGGTTTTGGTGTTTTGTGGTTTTTTTTTTGGAGGGGTGTGTGTTTGTTTCTTTAAAGCCAAACGCTTGGGGAAGAGTGTTCCAGTTAAAGAACCTTAATCAAAGTGCACTTGTTTGATCACCAGGGCCTTTTCCACAGTTTAGGAAAATGGGATACAGACTGCTCACACATCTCATTTGTGACCCAAATGCCTCTTTGTCCAACAACTTTCCTTTTATTTTTTTAGGATTCTCTAGTGGCTGGTGGGCCCTGCTGCAGCCACTGCCAGAGCCAGCACTGGGATGTCCCACAGGGACAGGGGGCAGCATGAAGGGGTTAACAGTGAACCTGAACACTCTTTCAGCGTGAGGGGCACAGTGTGAGAGCCTGAGACCCTCTTCTTAGTACTATTCCCCAGTAATGGGGAGAAAGGAACAGGAGGGAGTTCTTTCCCATGTTATCCCACACCTCTTCTCTCTCCACACCCAGTTATCCGAAGGTGAAAGGAAGGGGCGTGTTGGCAGCAGAGGAATCCAGTCTCGATGCCAAGGCAAGGAGTGCTGTGTTTAAGGCAAAAGCATGCCCAGCACACACGCTGTTACCTCCTCTGCTGTGAGGCTGCTAATCCTCTCCAAATAACCCAACACCTAATCCTTCCCAGCAGATCAGACACAGGGCACTGAAATGGATTCATGTGCTCGTTTGTCAGTTCTGCTTATGCTCCTCATTGGCTCCACTGTCTGGCAAGGAGCCAAATGCCCAGTTAAAACTCTCTGGAATCTCAAGTTTTCACAATCTTTTAGGATTATGGAGCAGCTCCTCTAATATCCCCACCGGCACCCACGGTGGAGAAGGATGTCAAACAGCTTCACACCTCCTTCCAGCCCCTGCCAAACACATCCTCCGGTAATTGCTCGCCCTCAGCCACACCAGAGAGCCCAGAGCACATCAGGGGAGGTCAAAAAATCACCTCGTGCACATTAGGCTGCAAACTGAGAGGTGAGAATTACTTGTGCATTGGCCCTGTCTGTCCACTCTTCAGGAGCTGCTTACACCCCACAAGCTGCCTTAAATAAGTGGATAAGAGAAGCAGCTGATTCTACAGTGTCAAATAGCAAGTTCCCAGCGCCAGGGAATCCTCACTGCTCTGTCAGAAGGATGCTGATCGTGGGATTGTGTCACCCCCATCCCAGTGATGATAGAACAGACCAAGATCTGCCTCAAATAACCCAGAGGAAATAGCAAGAAAGAAAAAACATTAAACAAGACCAGCCCCCACCACATTCAAAACCAGAGAGGAACTCCAAAACATCACTCAGGAATATGGATGGATGCATGTGCTTCAAGATGATCCAAGCACAATTCCATTTACCTGATTGTGCCTCTTGTTTCTTTGGTGCCAAATGCTCCTTTAAGAGGTTATAGACCTTTTCTAATCTGAAAGACAAAGACACAACATAGCAGGGCAGTTTCAGCTGCTGTGCCTGCATGCAGCCATGCCAGCTTTAGCCATTATCTAGAATATTCCATTTCTCCAGGGAGACAAGAACTAGGGATGATCTGAATGACCAGTGACACCCCCCACCACCCCACTGCCTGGGGCCTGTTGAGGGAGAAACTTCAAGGCAATACAGATCAAATTACTGATCAATGTCTACAAAACCTTTTTGTACTAGATAGTTCTCTGGTTTTAGCTCATTCCCAAAAAATACTACAAGTCATTTACTTGGCCTGAATGCCCATCCACAGCATGTGTTGCCTCTGAACTATGTCTGGATGCTTCTTAACAAAGTCTTCATCGTAGGGGAGCATGAACTCCCAACCTTTGTTTATTCTTGCCACAGACATGTGCTCTAGGAAGTCTTTCACATCTTCTGGGCAAAGCTAAAAGAAAAAGGATAAATAATATGGAAGTTGGTTTACACAGGACCTTTGGAGCAATGGGTAGTGTGCCATGAGACAGGAAGAGCTGGGCTGATCTGGTGCATGTGAGGCACCTCCACGGACACACACCCAGCTCAGTCAGAGATACTCATCCTTCTCTGCAGCACCAACACTTTCACACACTGTTAAAAGCACAGGACTTCAGAGAGAGTGGTGATTAATCACCCAGAGTCAAATAGCTCATGGCATGTTTTGCGATGAAAAGGGAGTTTCCAAACTGAGATGAAAAGACTGGATGGTGAAGAGAAGCACATTCTCCAATGTTAATCTTATTTTAGAGCTGCAGGCCAGACATGCTGCACCTACACATGCCCAGCTTTTTAAGCAGCACTGGATCTTACATTCCAAAAATAGATGGTCTGTGCATAAATTGACTCGTGATTTATCATTTTACCGCATTTTAACGAAATCGGGGTTTGTCATTTTTACTTCATGTTTCTCTTTCATTTGCCACTTTTAACAGAATATTCAGGTGCCTGAGTTGCTTTAAAGTTTTTATTCATCACTGACGACTGGCACATGCCAGCAGAAGAAATGTTCTTTTCTAACACACCCAAGGCACAGCAGCCAGCGTGGGCTGCACAAGCTCTCATCTGTTTGGGTGCACCATCTCACCCTCTGAGAGATGAGAGGACATGATGCATTCCAGTGGCTCAGTTACCAGGCCAGTCTTGGAGCCGTGGTAACTGTGGGAGCTGCTCAGAATGTTTCTAGAAAGAGCAGATATCCAGAGCTGTGCAAAATGCAGGCGTGCCTGGAGAGCAGTGCAGGCACTGGGAACCTGAGCAAAGGCTTGGAGCAGCATCCACTGCTGACACCCACACAATGCCCAACACTTACCACCAATTTCTGATTTAGGAACTGAAGAAAAACACCTCACACTCACTTTTGTAACTGCTGCTACTTCCTTTCTCACAACCCAGCGGTCCTGCGTGAACTTCCACATCTAGGAAGGGAACAAAGGAGAAAAACCTCAGAGCTATATTAGCAGTTCTTTACTGAAGTTAGGAATGACCCTGGTCAATGATGTTACCAGAAGAATAAACCCCCCATTCCTTTTTAAGAATGTGGAAGTAGGTGATTCTCAGCCAGGTAAAGGAGAAACCTTTTCTGGCCCCTTCTGTCCTCAAAAGGCCAAGAACACAGCCTCAAAAGTTTCCACAGCCCATGGTGTGCCTTGGTGAACCTATGACTGCAACAGCTATGAAGAATCTCTTGAACTCAAACTCCATTTAGCTTCAAAACAAAAAAGAAAACCCCACTGCAGTGATGCTGGGACTCCAAAAGGTACAGCTGAGGCTCAGCTTCCCACACACCTCAGCACCAACCTAGAGCAGCACTTCTGTTAAGGCAGAGCCCCTCCTTCCATGGCCATCACCATCAACCCCAGCTGTACTGAGATGTCCTGTCACTCCCACACCTGTCCCCAGCTAAGGAAAGCTGCTGCTCTGCAGAGCAGCTCCTCAAGTCCAACACCCTGAGAGGCAGCTGCTGAGAGCAGGACACAGAGCTGGGCAGAACATTGCCTGAATATGACCTCTCATTTCTTCCTGTCTCCATTTAAACTGGCTCCAACCTCTTTCAGTCTGTGTGTATTAACAATGTTGCTAAGAACTGCAAATCTCATTAGTGCCAATTTCTTCCTGCCTCCAACGTCAGCTCTGCATCCTCCTCTCTGCCCACAAACACACAAACCCACCCCACTCACTTTAGGGCACAGGGCATTTTCTTTTTAAAGCACGAGAAGCTGCTATCCAAAGGAAATAGATCTATTAAGTCTCCCTGCAAACAGCTTTGAGGCAACCAGTTCTCATTACACACTTTACATTCAGCCAGGGCCAAGGATACTCATGACCCCTGAATGTGAGAACCTGGGGAAAAACAGAAGCTTTCAGGTAAGACACAAATTACTTTTCCTCCTCCCTAAAGTACAGCATCAAACGGGGACACGAGGAGTCACCACCAGCCATAAATATTTTTTAATGTTATTAATTACTTTACACAAATATATTCAGGCCAATAACGTTCACTCTTTAAGCTAGAACACATTTTCTCCACACATGCAATACAGCACTACATGCTGTTTCTGAGCCTTATTAGCAGACATTTCACTTTGAAGGCCAGAAATATTGATGCTTTCTATTTCCCAACATTTTACCTTCTTCCTTGTTCTAGCACCAATCAGCAAATCACCCACCCTTAAAATCAACACAGATCCATTTCTCACACAAGGTATATTTGACATAATTCAAATGAAAATAACTTATCTTTTCATCTTAAATGTTAAAACATTCCTGCTTAATTAACTGAGCAGAATAATTCTGGTCCCTAGAACTTCATGCACGACGTGTCACCTAATCTGCTGTGTCCTAAAGACTTATGTCACTGGGTCACACCTGAATCCAGGTCTCCATATGGCAGTGTCTTGGGCAGACATCAAGACACAATCAAAAGTCAGCCTCAATCACCATCAGTTTGATCTCACACTAGTACTGTAATACACTTAAAGCCTCTTGTACAGCACGTTCCTGCTCAGATCTAAATCTCAGGAGCAAACTCTGCAAAAAGAGTCTGACTGAGAAAAATGAGAGCCACACACTCACCAGATTCAATTTGATGGTGCAGAAGCCATAAACTGATTATGAACTTAGGAACCATTTAAGAAATTAATTCTTTCCATGGTTAGAGAAAACAAATACAATGCAGAGGTTGTTCCTTTTTGCTGTGGTTATGTGTGTGTTTACAAGACCTGTATTCATTTCAGCTTCCATGAGCAGCAACTGCTCACAAAAGGTGCCTGGGAACAAAGTCCTTTCACTGATTAAGCAGCTCTAGGGAATAAAGTCCTTTTTAAAGATCAACAGTGCATGCTGAGGGAGCACAAGGCTTACCCACACTGCCCTCCTGAGCCCTCACACTGCCCTCCTGAGTCCTGTGCCCACGGAAATAGAGCTGGAGAAACAAGCACTTTATTATCCAGCCCTGGCTGTTCTGTAAGCCCTGCACTGTGGGGGCAATGTGATAGTGGCTCTACAGCTTGTGTTAGAAAGGGATGAATACTGCTAATGACAGATGACCTGAACCTGCCAGCCAGCCACAGTGTCAGCCTACACCAACACTCCCATGACAGACTTGTAACAACACCTTCAGGATTAAAGCACAAATAACTTCCTTGGAGGAAACACCTTTCTGCAGTAGAACAGCAGAGTTTTGCAATGCTGGGGCCTCTCAGGCAAAATTCACCTGTGTTTTCCTTTAAAAACAACAAACTTTGTTTTATATAATAAAAGACTTTAATACTTACAACAAAGTCTCTCCCTCTACAGAGCACTTCTGCAGGAACTCCACTATGGGGACTAGAAGTATCTTTTGGGTACAGGACATCACTGTTAATTAAAAAGGAAGAGGGATTAGTTACTGGCATTGGTGAAGATTAACATAACAAACATGCCCTCCCTGTTCTGCTGTTAAATTATACCTTCATCCAAAGCCTGGTTTTCATTAAAGGCATTAATATTGGTGTAATTACACCACTGCAATTACACTTGTGCAGAAAGGCTTATACCAGCAAAGCACAGCCTTGTGGCTACAGGTGTGTGCAACACAGCTCCAAGCTCTGCTTTGTTCTTGCAAAGCCTCCTTTGGATCAGCGTAAACAAGACCAGGATGATCCTCAGAAATGCTCTGGCTCACCTGGTACACAGCCTCGAAGGCAGCAGTCAGCCAAAATGCTGAGGTACAGGCAGAAGAGTTTTTTATTTCCTCCCCAGCAATCAAGAGCTTCAGAGAACAATATTGCAAAACATTCTGCTCGAGATCAAAATTACCCCAAGTCCTTGTCTGCTTGCAGGACCAACTGGATGATGTGTCCTGCTCTCCAAAGCCCCACCCAAGCCAGGTTCATGCTTTTGATGCTACCCAGGCCACAGAAATGAGACCCCTCTCTGATGTGTGCATGTGCTGCTCTGTGCACACCCACCCCAAACACCACATCCACTACACACACACACACATATCCTCCTCAGACTAGCAGAAAAGAATCAGCTATAAACTAAAAAACAATCGGAATGTTAATATACTGGCTTTTAACTTGTTTCCAGCTTAGTTTTGGAGCAGCTGGAGGGACAGCAGGGTTGCTGTAAAAACTGGTCACATTGCCTGTATCACAATGGCTGAGCCATCCTGCTGGCACACCTGGACTGGGAGCTGCTGCCACTCATCTTAACACAGACACCTATCCCAGAGAATTAATTCTGTAATTCTCTGTATGCAGGGCTCCACCCAGGTAAAAGAAAAAAAATCCTACTGCATTTTAGACTTAATTCCCAGTGGGATGCTTTGTCTTCATAAATGGGAGGATGATAGAGAATCCAATCCACGTGGTACACTCAGTACTCCTACATTTGATTTACTGAAGGGGTAAAGAGTGTAGTTTTCAGCTGACAGGAGCAGCATCCATTGATAAACAGCCAGGGGACTGCAGAAAGCCTGTCCTTACTTGAATGAATTTTGCTAAGAAATACTCCAGCTGACACGGGTTTCATTTTCTGTATTTATAGCTGACACCAATCTCTGGAACAATTCAGGGCAGCTCTCTCACAAGAGAACATGAGTGCAGACACAACATCAAACCCCTGACATAACTGAAATGCGAACACAGATGACATCACTGCTCAGCCATAATTTTGACTGGGGTGGGTACTAAGGCATTATCCATTCCCATTTTAAGGAACCCCTTGAATTTTGAGCGTCTGACTGCAGTAAGAGCAGCAGCCACGCGGTCAAGGCTTTGCAGCCGCTGTGAGAACAGGGGTGCTTTGGGACACGAGGGTGAGCACACAAAGCCCATTGTCCCGAGACTCCTCCCAGGCCCCGCCCAGGGACAAAGCCCGGCCTTACCTCTTCACCACCCAGTTCCCCTGCACCAGCAGTGCCACCTGCTGCACGCAGCGCAGAACGGCCGTCGAGTCCGTGCCCGAGCCCAGCAGGCTCATCAGGTTGGCGAACGGCATCACCTTCACTGCAAGGCAAACACACCCCGGCCTCCTCAGCGCACAGACACAGGTTTATGCATCCACCAGCTGTGAGTTATGATGCTCACGGTCGAGGCTTTATCTTAGGAAAAACCTAAAACCTAAGTTACAAGTCCCTCCCTGAGCTAAAGGCATTTTGTATTCTAAAAATATCTGCTCGAGTTGCATCAAAGTTGGCTGACTTAACTGGTCACAAATTAATGTATTAGCAAAATAATAATTAAAAAAAAATAAATCTATGCCTTTGGCAATAGCTGTAAACAGAGATACCTGTCAAGACAGGAAGCTCCTGAGGCAAAACCCCACATAAAATTCCTAGAAGACACTCATGAAGTGTGTATTGCTGGAAACTTCCCAGAAAGTGCTAAAGTGCACATTGTTCACACTCAGACCCCACATTCCAGGAGATACCTGCTGAAATAAGTGTATCCAGAAAGGTATCATCAAATTAGAAATTTTTCCAGGAGTAATCTGACTGCAGATGTGCAGATCAGCAGTCACACTGACTGTCACTGCTCTTCTTCAGAAAGGCTTAGGATTTAGATTCTTCAGAGAATGAGAGCGCCAGACAGTCTGTCTGGTGAGGCAACAGAACTGGTAATACTGGGAAAGGCACCTTATCTGAGGCAACTAAAAGTCACAAAGTAAAGTGCAAATGTATTACAAAAGCTACAAACCGTTCTTCATCAGGATCTTGATCTGATCAGCAAGGGGTAAAGTTCTCAGCTGGGCCATAGAAAGCACATTGCTTGGAGCCATTGGTTTGTCACTGCAGATAAACAAACAGATTTGCAGCCCATGAAAAAGAGCATCCAGCCAATATGGACTTTGAACATGATGTACAAATACTTACTTCTCTTCCTCTACACTTGGAGGCATCAGCATCATTAAATATTCGCTGGAAGAAAAGGAAACACATCCTTAAAATGCTTGTCTTGGGTTTTCCAGGTTTAGGTACAGTAATTTCTCTCTTAGAGCAATCCTGCTTGTGTGAATCTACAAAACAAACATCAGCCTGAAGAGAGCTCTCCCCTTTTCCTTTCCCATCTTCCTCTGTAAACTCAACACTAGTAAAAGCTATTGACATTCATCTGCCCAAAGATATGAAAAAAATGGGAGCCAGAATCCCAGCTCTTCCATACACAGAGGTGTCCAAACAGAGGATCTGCACAGTAAATACATTAAATACAGGTGCCCAGACACAGGAATCTGAGGGATCCTGCAGAGAACCAGACCAACAACAAGCAAAAACTCCAACCCAAGTAATTAACTACCAATGCCTGTGAGGAAAGAATCAGATCCAAAAGACTCCTCAGAACACCTTCCACTGATCCACTGACGTTTAATGTTAAGAGAAACACACCCACACCATTAAACAGAGCCAGAGCCTGCCATTTGGGCCATGGCTGAATCAGATCACAGGGAATCACCGCATTGTAGGAACGTTCCTGTACAGCTGCACTCACCAACGCATTTCAAGTAGTTTCAGTTGTCTCCACAAATCACAAAAGAAAGTTTTATGAGATTTTCTATCAGTGGAAGTTACTGGCTTCAGAGTATCAATTTAC
The DNA here is from genome assembly GCF_003031625.1 of Empidonax traillii. NCBI lineage: Eukaryota > Metazoa > Chordata > Aves > Passeriformes > Tyrannidae > Empidonax > Empidonax traillii. The sequence goes on along the minus strand of NW_020955908.1, from coordinate 308,403 downwards.
ATTAACCAGAGGGAGCTTTTGTTTTCATCTTCCTTTGCAGTACTCACAGTCCCAATAACATGGGGTTGTGATAATGTACAAGAAGCTACAACCCCAAGTAAAAAGAAGTTTCAATCTCAGAGTAGAGGGAAACAGAAAGCAACCTAAATGAGTTGAAAACTTGTTTCTTTCTCTATTTTTTTAAACAATTCAATTTTTATCATGAACAGAATTAACAAAGACGACTTTTAAAGAATATACCTGCTTATTACTCTGAAAAAAAAAAAAAAAACAAATGACTGCAATTTCTGTAGGAAAACATCAAACCATTACCTGGGAGATTTAATTAATTCTGTGTTTTCAGCAAGGCCATGACCTTGACTAAATAAATACTGGCGCTCATGTTCCGAACGGCTGTCCTGGAGATCCAGAAAAAACAACTGTCATTATCACATGCTGAAAACATGCAAAATGCCAAGAGAGCTGGATTTCTCATTCCAAACTATGACCCCCCCTGTCATTACTGCACCATTCAAGTGTTCCACCTCACTAACTGACGTTCTGCTTTCACTTTCTTGTGCAGTGCTCATGTGATGTGGGAACATTTCTGGTGCTGTGACTTTGAAAGCTCCTGACAGACAGGGATGTGGGTCACACAAACAGCATTGCTCACACTCCACTGAATGGGCTCTCCAAGTCTTTCAGAGTCCAATTTGTAATACAAGCCCTGAGTGATTCTTGTACTCAGACCCCCCTTTATGTCTGTCCAACTCTCACTCTTCAATCTTTTGCAGTGTGGAGACCCCAAAAGCATTACCCAGCAGAGGGGGTACAGAGCACTGCAGGGTCACTCCAAGCTTCTTTATCTTTCGAGGATTCCCTGATTCCCATGGGCCCAGATTTAAAAACAGTTCTTGACTTGGCTGAGCCTTCAGGCCCAGGCAGCCTCCTCAAAGCCAGCCCACCCCTACCTTCAAGCCATAATAATGGAGATGAACCCAGTGCTCTTCTGCTTGTCTCTTCTGCAGGAACTCATAGGACTGGACACGCCGCTGACGAGCTTGTTCGGTCTCAGGGCGGGAGAATCGTACCTGGAGATTTGGGCATCATTAAATACAGCCCCAGAACCCTCAGGAAAAACCCCACCTGCATTATTTATTTGGTACATAAGTAACAAGCACGGGGCTCTGGCTCCAACCCTTGCTCTCAGTGCCACCTTTATTCCTGTGCAACAAGGGCGAGTCCATCTCGCTGCCCCCCTCCCAAGCCCAGGGTCACCAGGACTAACTGAGGTCCTTTTGTCTGGCTGTGAATTCTCATTCTGTCTTGTGACTGTGACCTGAACCATCACAAAAAGGAAAATGTGGACATACAGTAATTTGCTTAACATCATCTTCAGCTTCATCCTGGGATGAATCACCACCTGCCAAGAAACACACCGGAATCAACACACCCCTGCAATAAAAGAGCCAAAGACAAGCTGAACTGTCTGGGGGTCCATGCAGGAAGAAAGGACACTGGGAGCTCCACAACCATGGGTTCAGTCCCAGCTTGCCAAACTGTGCAATGTATGACAGCACCACGTGCTCCTGTGATGGGAGGCGCAGTTCCTGCCACCTTTTGTCACTACCCACCACCTCCCATCCCTCTGCCAATCCCCCACAACGTGCCCACAAAAGCATTCAGGCAGCTACACTGAAAACAAGATCAGCAAAACAATCTGCGAAATGGCCAAACAATCAGAACGCTGTCAGAATAAACACTTTCAGAATAGGATGATTCTCATGAGTAAAATTATAAAGAGAACTTGTATCTCACCTCCCAGAAGAAAACACAACTTGTACAGCATTTACCTTCATTAGCAGCTTCTCTTTCTCGGTGTTTTGCATCAGCCTTGTCCAAGTAGGTGAAGCTTGGCCTCAGCTGAAGAATTCCATGTAGTGGAGTCAGGTGAAGTTCACCTGAAAAAAAGAATTAATGTTGGTTAAAATGGATTTTTTTCCAGTGCTCAAGGACAGCACTTTTCATTATCTCCCTGTCTCTGTAAAGCCACAGCTTCAATTGAGCATAAATATTTAATACAGTAAAACGTAAAAAGGGATTGAAGTGAAAAATTCATCCAGTGCTTAGGATTTCAAAGGAGTCTGAAAGCCAAGATCTGTTTCTATCACTTTTCTTTTTGTGTTGAAACCAGAGCTTGTAGAGAGCCACATTCTGGGTCAGACCTGACCTGCAGTTCAGGACACTCCAAGTTAAACAGTCATCACGGAAAACAACCTACATATTGTCACCTCAAATGACCACCAGAGCAAAACTCAGTGATGGCATGGGCAGTCAAGGGGAGCAAAAACTGCTGAACAGGAAAAGGAGACAGACAAAACTAGATGAAGATAGTAATATAAATAACAATGATAAATTCATGCTACAAATGTGTATTATTTCAGGCCACCATGAACTGTTCAGATTCTAGAGGCATCCACAAACCCACAGTGTTCTTATATAATATTTACAATTTTGCTAGACCTTCTCAAGGACTCTTGGGACACTGAGGTCTATAAAACCTAGGCTGAAGATAAAAAGATCAAATAGGTCTTATCTTAACCCTGAAATGAGCATGTTTCACTGAGGTGAGGGTTAAGCAAAAGCAACTTACCTTTTTTATAAACAGCAGCTGCATAGCGGGAAACGTTGCTGGCAGCTTGGGAAGAGCAGAAAGTTTGTTTGTCCATCAGCTTCCTGCAGACAGAGGAGGGTGGTGAGATGACCTTCCATAGCCAGTGAGGGATGCAGATGTTAAAGGTCTGAAACCACCAAATCTCAAAATGGACTATCAACAACTGCAGCAAATATACATATATATATATATATATATACATATATATATATATATACACACTCATCTTTTTGTTTGCAATTCAGAACTCATAGTACAGCCACTTGTTCTCAGCTCTCCCTGAAGTCCTGGTGGACACACAGATTTCTGTGCTCCCCACAAAAAGGAAAGGAGGGCAAAGAGGACACCTACGAGGAATAGGTGCTTGTTTCATCTGTGCATGTGCCATCCACGTTGAGAGCAATCTGTTCTCCCTTGCTACGACAGTAGTTGGGATTCAAAGTATCAATGGCCATCTCAAGTTCAACCTAAAGAATATGAGAGGTGAGACAGTTCATTACCATGGCAAACCCCCAAATATATCAATTAAAATTCAAACCCACACCTCCTAACGTTTCCCTAGGTTTACAGTGAATTTAAATACTCAAACATCATTCAAATCCACAGGGCAAATCTCATGCAGAGAGTTGAGCAGCACATATGTGGGTTTTTGTAGGATGGGGACATTTAAACAAGTTGCAGATACATAAACTCCCTCAGATGCAAAGGCCTCGATTCTGCTAAGTCAGAGAGACTGGAGCACTTAGTACTGACTCCATAGTTACTCCTGATTTCATTTGTCAAAGCCCTCTAACAAGCTCCAAGACTTTAGTTACAAGACCTACTTCCTCCCTTAAACTTCAAACAAATAGTCAAAACCAAAGCATTTTCCTGCATAGCACTTTTATTTATATACTATGACCACACAGTACATATTCTTCCTCAGGGTGTGCCAAAGCCCTTATAAATTTGTGTATCACAGCTCCTGTCTTTATTTTTCTTCCCCTTTATGCTATTCCTACACTGAACTAGTTTCAAGGCCCTGGATGAGACAGTTTATTTACAAAGGCCTGCACAATGCTTACAATGCAAATGTTTGCTAAGTTTAACAGAAGACTTCCTGAACACAACATGCATCCTAACTCCAAAGTTCACCCAAGCACTCTCCTCAATCATTCCCCAGAACCAAATTCTCTAGTAAAACAGACATCTATTGCTGCAGTTTTTAAATAGGGCATTTTAAAATAACAGCCACAGTTCTGGGATACATTTGCAAGCAAGTGCAATCGCTCTGGCTTTGGCTGTACTTTCACTACCTATACAAAACCCCAGTGATTTCAAAAGGACTCCTGATGATTCACAGCCAGGCCAGAGAGAAATCAAGATCTGCACTGACACTGAAAGACAGAGCATGGCTCAAAGGCTCAATCCTTCTTCTACCCTTCTCTGAATACTGTAAAGACCTTTTAAACCAAGCTGTATTCACACAAGCATCTACCAACTGAATTAGCATTAGTAACTATGTTTCCCCGAGTCATTCTATTTTCTATTAAAACAGTGGCTTTTCCATCACCACTTATAAACCACTCTTATTCTAAACTCTACCTCACAGACACAATAAAGACCCCCCAAACCCCTAAGCACACAGATCTGGTCCTGCAAGTAGTTGCACATTTAACACAGCCTAATAGTACAATATGCTTTCCTTAAGCACATTCTGCACAACACAACTTTTACAGACTGGTACTCAAATGGTGACCAACCTTTTGCTGCTTTGGTTTTATCTTCGCTGATAAATGTGTGACATCATGGTACGTCATGGAAGCTGGGCGAATGGGATACTGGAAAACAAAGCCATTTCATGAACCCCTCTCCATTTAAAGATCAAAAACTTCACAGAAATTAACTCCATTTCCCCTGTCCACTCACATGTAGATCCACTTGCTGGATGGAGACAAGACATCAAGAAAAGAAATTGACTGATTCATGAGTCATTGGGGGATCTGGGAGCGTGACCTAGAAAGTCTGTTGATTCCTTCCCAGCTCTCTGCTTTGGTCACTACACACTCCCTTGCTCCCCCTCCCACACCACAATAAACTGTAACACAGGAAAATCATCTCTCACAGCCAGGTTTAGTCAGATGGGTCTCCCTTCTGCACCCTTGGGGAATGCTGAGAGGACAGTGTGGCATCCCAGTGAAATCTCCCAGCCACAGCAGCCTCCTGCTCAGAGCTGCCACAACACTCACAGGCTCCATCAGCAACCAGGGCTCGACTCCAAACTGACTGAGACCTGGACAGGCTTATCTGTGTCCAAGACCTTGGCAGGCTGAAGCAGTGAGGAAGGTTACTGCTCTTGGCATTTCTTTGAAACAAACTATCACTGCATAAAAGTTAACTGAAATACCTGAAACAGATACAGCTTCTCCAGTAGACTTCGGGCCAGGAACACGTCAATCTAAAAAGCAAAACAAACAACTTTCATCAGATGCCAGCTGTAACTACTGATGGAGCCTCAGATAAAAGTATAATCCTTAGAGTTCAAATACTGATAATATTAGCTTCTCGTTATAAATTCTAACATAAAACATATTCATGACTCTCCTGTCAAAAGATTCCTCTCTGCTGACTTTGACATGAAATTCTGCAGTTGGCTTTTTTAAAAACCAAACCTAAAAAAAAACCCCACTATGAAGAGGCAGGAGACAGTAGCTCTAGTTGTGTTTTTCCTCTCCAAGGAAACCTGGCAAACAAATGTGAAATGAAAGAGGAATTTTTTCCTCCAAGGAGCTGAAGTTTTCACTTTGGCATCACAACTGAAAGGTAACTTCATCACCGGTATTTTGGCATAAAATCTTTCTAAATTAGACAAGAGACATCCCATATCCCCAATCTGATTCAACACCTGCACTTGGCCACCAGCACTGAAAATCCTCAGATGTTTCATGAATAAGACAAATGGAAGCTGCCATTTTAGATCCACTCCTGACAACTGCCCCTCCTTTTCTCATGGCTTTTCTCCTTCTGCGGGATTGGCCCTTCCTTGTACTTCTGGTGTGTAAAATCAGACATAAAGTGACAAGACACTGTGGCTTCCCCTTGGAACACAGCAGTCCTTTCAGGTACCTCCAGGCTCAGAACACAACTGTTCACTTTAGGAGAAGGCATGAAACACTGTAGCTTCATATTAAACAGATATCAACTCATCAAAGTCATCCCAATTGTTTCAGCTCTAGGAGACATACAATAAAGTCACTGGCACCACACAATAGTAGAAGCAAATTTCCCTCCTGTATTCCACTTCTGACATGGAAAGATTACAAAGGTGAAAAACCTGAGCTGAACTTGCCAACACAGACACCACTATTTTGACAAAATAGATACCATGAGCCACATACTTGGCCCACACAACATAATCCTTTGCACAGAGCAAGCCATTGGTTATAAGATAACCACTCCTGTTGATGACACATTGTTTTAGCAACCTAAGAACGCCTGGAACTGTAATAACAACAATAATAAAAAATTCTCATGCACAATCACTGCTGCCACGATGCACTTTTACCTCTTGTATAATTGGATCATCTTCTTCATTTGCCATGCTAGGATAAAACAAAGCTTTTTCTTGGCTTATTCCTTGGCACAACCTGAAAGAAAACAGAAATGTCCTGTGAGTCATTTCATCTGTGTCACATACCACATGCAGCCTGGAGTATTTGTTCAAGTTAACTCAGCTCCTTTCACTGATAATCTGTTCAGTCTGGATTTTGCAGGAATGTGTGTGTTTGCATGAACAGGTCGCTAACACTCAAGTCTTGACCGAAGGCCACAAAATTTAAGAGACAAGCAAACGTCTCAAAATCAGGTGAGGAGCTGTGACTCCTCTAAAGCCTGCAGTTACGTAGCAGAGCAGGAAATCGAGGCCAGGGGGAGGGAAAGGCAGGCCTTTCACACCTGAATAAAGTGTATCTTTACATGCTATGTCACTGTAACACACAGCTACAGCCCAGCACGTGTGAGCTCCAAAACTGCCAGCTAAGAGCTGAGAGAAGAAGAAAACCCTTTGTAATCCCTGTGCTTGGGACCAGAACATACTCCTGCCTGTGAATGTGCTGACCTTGATTTTCACCTGACGTGGCAGCCTTGTCTCCCGACCTACCACTCTTCAGGCTGTGCTGCTAAATGAGAGCTCCAAAATACACTCCTTGGCCCTTCCTGGAGTCCTTTGAAACCATCAGAGCAACAGACTCTACTTCGTAACTACACCAACCCCAAAGAAAACACGACAGATCTTAATTGAGGACTGGGTGCTCTGCAACAAAAATTCATCATGTTCAGTCCCCTGCCAGAGTCAGGGCTGTGCCTGGTTCAGACCTCTGAATGAAAAATGAACCCTCAGCTAAAGCAACAATAGCTTTTCCCTCCTGAAATCAAACAAAAGGATTTACAAATTATTTGGGATGGCACTGCAACAACGTTAATTAGTTTAGATTATTTTAAGACACTGTTAATCAGCCAGTACTGGTCAAGATAGGCTTACAAAATAAGACCTCTCACAAACTGACCAGGGGAAGTCTTAACAACAAAGATGATCAGGCAAAGGAATAAGACCTGTGGTCAGGAACTCTTCCTCACTCCTTGATGCCAGCTTGCTTCTTTGCTGGACCTCCTATGGAGGAAAAGAAGGAGGCAGCATTCAGGATCAGCTGGGGAAGAAGGAACCCAGCATCCACGTCACATCCAAGACAGTGGCTTTTTTCTTTTCAAATACACAATCCACAACACAGTTTTAGGCAGCTCAGTATATTTTAGCTGATGGAGGGGCTTCTCAGAACATTATGCTAATATACACAGTTATCTCAAAACTCTTTTAGAGAGGCTGGACATTGTGGATATGAGTGTTATTAACATCATAACATGGGTAAATTTGCATTTAGGCTTACAGTGTTTCTGCCATTCCACACAGAAAACATATTCCATATTTTTCACTTACAGATTCTCCACTACCAAAAAAATGCCCCTCCCAGTACAGAATTTCCCATTTCTTTATGCACCAGCATATCCCAGGCTCTTCCCACCATATACTTGTATTTAAAAATTTCTGACTTAGTATTTCAGATTCATATTTGAAGTGGTTTTGTAGAAGTGTGAAATCTTCACATCAAAAAGCCAGTACCCTGACTCCAAGGGGGGCTGTTACAGCAAAACCCTGAGTAAGTGATATCAGGCTGCTCTCAGTGTTTTCTGCCATCAGGCACTCGATTCTTCCCAGAAATACACACCAGAATGTTTTAAAGAAACGAGATTTGTCTGCTCCAGTTTTGCTTTTCCCCTGGGTGGTCTGACACAGCAGGCTCACGTAGCACCAGCCTGACAGCTCTGCAGACACGGAACAACTGCAGTTTGCATTCAGCACAGAGCTGAGGGCGGGAGGATGCCCGGGACGTGTGAGAACACGTGGTAACACCCAGAAGGTGGGACATTTGGATCCAAACCTTCCTTCCTCACGCCCCTGAGAGCACTGGAATCACCCTCCCCTTCCTGACAGCCTGAGTGCCACGTGTGTGGCACTTCACACTTCTGATTTCACTGTCCAGAAGAGAAATTAGGATTCCCTGGGCTAAGGAGAGATAGAGAAACTTAGCCTGAAGGGCCTGGTCTCTGGTCCCTCATCTGGCACTGCTTATGCAATTAAACACAAAATCTCTGTGAATCCAGCTGTCACTGCTCAGGGAAAATGTTATATTACAGAGATTACATTTTCTTCTTGTTCATGCAAGGACAAAGCATGACTACAGCTCCTTTTATTGGAGTCTCAAACTGACAAGTCTATAAATAGGAAGCAGTGTGTCCCAGCACAACTTATAATACTGATGCAACTGGAAGTAATCTGAATCACAGTGATGGCATGCAGGAACAATTCTATGTCTAATACATACATATATATACATGGTGGTATTAATTTCTACATTTCTCATATATTTATGACACCACCACACTTACAGAATGGAATTAAACACTAAAAGGTAGCAAACACAGTCAGCAGTTTCAAACTTCCTTTTGGCTGAATTGTTTTCTTTTAAGAGGGACTTTCCTTTAAGTTGTAAATCTAAGTATAATGGGAGTTTTTAGTGTGAATCATTAAACTCTAGAACAGTTTGCAGGAGGGCAAGAGATACCAATCTTCTCGTTTCTCCTGTGACATGAACAATACCAGGACCAATGAAACCACTCAGTAGCTGCCCATAACATCAATTTAGAACCAATAAAGAAAAACACTGTGGTAAAGAACCATAAAAAAAATCAGTGAGGAAGTGACTGAGTCCTACACTATTAAGTTTTAGCTTAAAAGGGCATTTGAATATTAGAGATTAATTTTTTTTATTATCAAACACTATAACATAAGAAGGAAAACTGCAAATCTGCACATCATCTGACACGCAGGCTTTTACCCAGGACTGCATGAAATGCTCCAGCATTTCCTTCATACTTAAATTTGATAGTAATAATGGACCTCCAAAGTGCCAACACTGCAACCTGATATATTCTACGTATATAATCATACAGTGCAGGAAAGGTCGGGAATTCCTGACGCATCAGTGCCTTAAAGTAAAAAAAATGAACCAGCAAGGTGGGAAAAGTGCCATCTCCTGAATCACTGCCATAACTGGCACCCTGACTCTCCTCTGGAGGGGCTGTCTCAGCAATCGCTTTGCTCACGGTGGCTCATGGCACACAGTGAAATGGAATCTCCAAAAAAGAAGCCGAAGCACCTTCCATATGTTTATGACAATTATCATTTTGACCCAATTACTGGCTTAATTTTCTCCTTGCTCTCCCTGTCTGCAAAGCAGCTTTGCACAGTCATCTTCTGGCAGCGAACCCAGGAGGGCTCCTCTGCACCAGGACCTCTCTCTGGAGGTGAAGGGAACCTTCAGGGGTTTCAGAGACCATGCTTTAAGCACAAACCTTCCAGTAACACCTCAACATTCCTGCAGCGCAGTCCGTGCTCGGCCGGTCCCGCCGGGGCAGGCTGTGAATGACCCTCCCGGGGCGGGTGGCGGTGCCCGGGCCGTGCCCCACGCGGGCAGCGCTCCCCGCCGGGCTCGGCGCCGCATTCCTGGCACCCAGCTTTGTCCTGACACAGCAGCACGGCGGGTGCGGGAATGGGGGGACCCCAGGGGAGGCCGCGGGGAACCGCCCAACCCGCACCGAGCGCGGGGACGGAGCGAAGCCGCCCCGGGGCGGGAGGGCCGGGCCGGAGCCCCCGCGGGGCCGGTGCGGGCACGGACAGCGAGTGCCGGCAGGGCGGGAGCTGCGGGAACAGGGCCCGGGAGGAGCGGGGCTCGCAGCCCCCGCAGCACTGGCCGGCGCTCCCGGGGCCCCCGCGGGAGTGGAGGGACCCGCCCGCTCCCGTCCAACGCCGAGCCCCGTGCGGGCGGAGCGGCCCCGCTGCCCCCCGGTGCCGAGAGCTCGGACAGTCCCGTCCGCGCCGCCCTCCCTGCACCGGCAGAAACCACCCCAGCCCAGGCCGCGCTCCTGCCCCGCCACCGCCCGCAGAGTCCCCGCCGCCCGGGCGGCGCAAAAGCGGTGGGGGTTCCCCCCCTACCTGTGCGGGCCGGGCGGGCGGCGCCGCTGCCCCGCTCCGGTGTCGGTGCGGCGGGGGCAGCCTCAGGCAGCCGCCATGTTGGTGACACCCGGGCCGGCACGTGGGGACGCGGCCCCTCCTCCTACCCACAGTGCCCTGCGGCCGCCGCCGCCGCCAGGGGGCGCTGTGCCGGCCAGCGGCACAAAAGGAAAGGCAATGGCAGCGGTGGGATTCGAACCCACGCCCCCGAAGAGACTGGAGCCTTAATCCAGCGCCTTAGACCGCTCGGCCACGCTACCGCCCTGGCAGCGCCCGCAGCGTCGGCTGTTTTACCTCATTTCTGCCCTTTCCCTTCCTCTCCCCTCTGCATCCCCCCGGGCCCAGCAGCCGCTATCCCCACACCCCCCCTTCCACCTGGGAAATGAACCCCTGTGGGGTTCAGTTCGACCCCTGTCTCCAGGCCGGTGCGCGTCCAGCTGTGCGGTGTAACCGGGGACGAGCAGCGCCTTGGGGACAGTGCCCGAGCCTTGCCCGGGCCCTCCGCGCCGCCCCCGCTGCCACGTGGATGCCACGGCGCAGCACAGTCGCCTCCGCGGAACGCGGGGCATCGCCCCGGCACACACCCACCCCGAAAGTCTAAAACCGATTCTGAAGTTTTAATTTTCTGTTGCAAAGTCACGACTCGCTGAATGTGCAGAGCCAAAAGCTGGCAGGCTCTGTGGCTGGGGTTGAGGTGTTCTGCTCGCAGCACAGGGAGGCTGGAGCAGAGGCAGGAGCCAGGACACTGCTGTGCAAAGGGGCGGTAGCACCAGCAGCCCTCATGAACGTGCCTCTGAGAGTCTCTGGCCATATTTTGCCTAAAAGTCTGGTAAGTGTTCTTCAGGAATTAGTGTTGTCTTCTCTGCTTAAACATCAGGTTGCTCAGAACCTGGCCTTGAACGTTTGCAGGGATTGCATTTACCACCTCTCTGAGCAACCTGTGCCAGTGTCTCACCACCCTCACCGCGAGAGGCTGCAGCTTTGCAGAGTCCTGGTATAAATTTCACTCACTGCCTACACGTCCTGAGGAATAACAGCGCACACGTGTCAGCATGAATGGGCTCCTCCCCCTCCGGCGCTGCTGCACTTCCACACCCCCACTTCAGTGCGGGATTTTTTTGGCAACAGAAGGAGCTCACGCTCCTCCCACGGCCCTGGCTTTGCAGAGACGCGGGAGAGGTTCAGGAAAGGAGGGAAGACAGGCAGACCTGAATTGGCTTCACACAGCAAATCAGCAGTAATCTGCTTAGGCAGAAAATTGTAATGAGTCTGATTTAGGGGTCTCTGGGCATGTGTGTGTGTCTGTGTGGGGGAGGCTGCATGGAAACGCATCACAAACTGTTCCTTTATTGCATGGGCTGCTCGGCCCCACAGGTGCTGTTGCCCAGGCAGTGATGGACCAACACCCTCCCTGAGAAGTGCTTTTCTGCCCTGTCCCAGCTGAGCTCAGCCTCTGTCCCTGGAATGTTTGGGTGCTTGGCCACAGAGACATTTCCCTCGAGTGCTGAAGGAAGACTGTCCCCAAAATTATTCACATCAGCCATATGTGACACAGGGGACAACAGCACAGGTTATCCCTTGGGGGAGCAGTTGGGTCACCAGGTTTTTCATTTCACATTAAAAAGGAGTGAACTTCAGGAGAACTCAAACTACACCGCAAGCTACCAGCCTTATTGTATGGTTTTCCTGGCACAGGAGTTGGCCAGAGGACAGCAAGGACCCAACACCTGTATCAAACATGTCCAGACTAAGGGCCAGGACCGATGGGTACAAACACAGGAGCTTCCCCAGGAAGGGCTCAGGTCCAGGGAGGCACATGAGGCCCTGAACTTAAACCTGAGAACAGCCTGACTCACCCCAAGAAGCAGCACTGGCCCTCAATCCAACCTGAAGTTCAAATGAAATTCTGCCTTCCCAAATTCAGCAGTCCTGCTTTGGCCCATCTAAACTACACCTGTGTCTGTCAGCACTCATTCTGCTCTGAGTGAAATTATATCTGTGGGGAAGAGAAGGAGATTTGAATCAGTCCCATAGACCAGGAATTAAGGAACAGGCAATATTCTTTTTTACACTTTATAAGCTCTAAGTGTTGGCTGTCTCCATGGTTTTTGGAGAAGTTATTCCCACTTCCTTTGTTACCCTTGCCAAACACTCCAGCTCTCCCTGACAGCAGCTATAGCTACAGATTACAAAGGCTACAAAGCTACAGCCAAATTTCACCATTTTTCTTAGTGATTCTACAGTGCAGAGGCCCAGCTGGGGCTTTTTTTGTTAGGAGATTCTGCTATTTCACAGTGCCTGTGCTAGAGAATAATTTCATATTTTTTAAACTACACAGGTACAATAAGTTTTAAATAAAGCAATAAAAAAAAAACCCCAAACCATCAAGAGCTCCATTTTTAACAGTTTGAAAGTTTAAAATCAAATGCAAATCAAAGAGCACATCAACCCTTTAGTTTTCTTGAGGAAAACAGATTTTGTTGGTAACATCTGTTTCCTCTCAGTTTGTTACTGTGACTGCTGAAATTGAACAAAATCAGGGATGGACTAATACAAACAACACAGAGAATTTCTGGAAGGTTGCAATAATAGGACTGAATTTTGGCAAATTATAAAAGAAGAAACCAAAAGCAAACCCCCACATGCAAAAAATAAAACTCTACTGAGAGAAGTGACAAAAAGAACAATTTTATTGGCCAGCCAGAATGAAACCAGACAAAGTGAATGAGAGGACTAAGTGATGCAGGCAGTATTTGCATGTCTGACACACAAACAAAGGCTTCCATCTCACTGTCCTTACCCAAGCAATATTCCCACTGACATCTGGAAACACTGAACCCAGGTAAGTTCTGGCAGGCTGAGCCTCAGATTTATTTTCACATTTTGTACAAATACAGATTTTTATTCATTGTGAATAGATTAAAAATACAGCATGTAGCAATATCACTGCAAAAAGTTTGTCAAATATATAGTATTTCCCTTCAAAAGAATGTCACAGAATACAGTTATTTCTGTAAACATAAAAAATTTTCATGTTATTGACAGTCCCATTTATTGTATGGCTAAATCATATGATACCATCTTAGGACAGAAGGCAGTCTTCATCATTAAAAAGTAGTATTTGCAAACAAAGAATTAATCATAGTAATTTTTGCACGGAGTTGTGTGCACATTTACATACCAGATCTACACAGAGCTGTCAGCAACTTTAGCAACTACTGAATTTGGCAAATTAAACTACACCAAAAAGTGTCGATAATTACACTCGACATCCTTTCCATGCACATTTTGGACGGGCACTTTCAGTCTCCTCTCCTCCCTACACGGTTGGTGGTGTTGTCACACACGCTTCCTCCTCAAGGAAAATCTCAAGGACTTGGCATCAACACCTTCTGAGGAAAACCAACCCTTTAGTCTGAATTTGCTGTAGTGCCTGCACTGTATTGGTGCTGCACAAAACACAGACTATCCAGCTGTCTTTTGAGGTCACAGCTGGAGTTTTGATGCCATGAACTGAAATAGCAAAAAAGGCCAAAGAGGCTTTAAGTGTCTGAAGCAGAACTCTGGATAGGCACTTCAAACATTCACCTGACTTGCAATCCTACAAACTCTGGTTCGTTTTCAGCATGTTAGGTCTTTAATCTGATTGCTTTAGTACCTTAATACCACCAAAGACCAACTGAGACCTAGAAATTAGATATTTCACCTTCACTCTCAAAACAAAAACAAACTAAAAAGGCCATGGGCAGTGCTGTCCCACGAGCCCTGCAATGCACACAAGATGCTGCCAAACCGTCACAGTGTTGTAAGAGCACTCGTGGCTACAATTGCCTGGTGGTTACAGCACCCACCCAGAAGCAGAACATCCAAAGATAACTCCCCTCTCTCCTTGAAAGGATTCAAACCTTTATATCTCACCCCCTTAACCACCAGGAGATCTCTCAGACAGTGGCAGTTGTTATTAACATCATCCTTGGATATTGTCTGAGCAGCAATTCAAGATCCATTTGCCAGAAGAAGAGAAAACTGGAAGCACAGCGAGAGCCCAGTGACAGGCACTGCACAGGACAGGGAGAACTTACTTCTGCTCCTTCAGCAGTTTCTGCATTTTACAAGAAATTAATATTACTGGGCTATGCATGCAAGAAATCCTGTTCAGCTGCACCATCTCACAGCCTGCTTAGCTTTCAGCATGTTTTTACCAGCTTGGCTGAAGTGGTGAGCACTACAGGTTATTCAGCACTTGACAGGGGCTGCCCCTTACGGACATCAATTTATACCCTCAGCAGACTAAGGCCAAGAAAGCAGAAGCTTCCACCTTAAATCTTCTGCAAAATGACACCCAAGGAATAGGAACAGCTTCTGTACTATCCATAGAGATGGAATAAAATTTGGAATAAGATTTGGAAGAAACTTCTCTCTATGCAATGATAATTCAACTACCACCACGTAGCTGTCCTCCCATTACTGGTCAGGAGCAAACAGGACACAAATACAAGTGTTTGGGGATAACACTGTTCTCCCCTTTTAACCAGCAATTTTTCTCTAACTGACATTTGAAACCATTTGCAGATAAAATACCATTTTAAAAGGTATTTAAACCATATAAATTGTTTTCTGTACATATAAAAGGCAAATCAACATCATCTAACCTTTTCAAACACCCCTCTGGACACGGTGGAAAGCATATTCTCATTTTAAGTGAGATGATCTAGCTTCACTGAGAACTGAGATGCCACTGTAAAAATAACTTCAAATTACCCATATATTACAGATCTTGCTACTGTACATCATTGGACACGTGGAAGATCAATAGAATTCTATACAACTAAGCTATTATATGGTGCAAAATGTGGAAGTGAGAGGTAGCTGGATGCCTCACCTCATCAGGAACACGAGTGATTTTCTAATGGTGTGATATGCAATGTTGGTGATGAATAAAACATTCCATCCTGAACATCCTCACTGCCAATCTGAAGCATCTTTCCCACCCCTCTCCAAATTGTAAGGATTCTATCTGGAATTCATCTGAGAATAAAAGAAGTGTCCAACAACACCAGCATAATAGAATGGGACTACTTATTAACATCAGTAGTTGCATCCATGAACTGAAAATTTACACTTATGTGCAAATTTGGTGACTTACACCAAAAATGATGAAGAACTGCTGAGAATTTAGGAAAATGTTTTTCTGTGCATGGGGAGAAGAAGAAAAATGTAAACACACTGATCATTTGCTGCAAAAAAACCAGGACATGTGAAACCTAAACAATAAGGCTTCATTTTTCTGGTCAAAAAAACTAAGCCCTCTAACAGTTAAAAAAGTACAAAAGGTCAAGTGTGTCTGTATTACAGCTTTAAAACACTAACAGAACTATACTATGGCGCACTACATAGTTACATTTGAATTTCTCCTCTCAAAAAACCCTTAAAAACTAAAATACAAAAAAAAAAAAAAAAAAAGGAACTGGTAACATCACATAAAAATATAGCTTTTTAGCTGCAAATGCAGCAAGTCTATAAAAAATTTATATACAGGAACTGCTTCATTTCGGTGTCATTCCTCCATCATCGCCCAAGCCTCTTCTGCTTTTTGGTAGTACTGATTTGCCAGCCTGCCTTTCATGGCTTCCATTGCTGCTTCTGCTGCTTCTGTGTAAAGCTCTCCTGGAGGAGGAGACAGGATCAGTTATGTTGACAGAGTAAAGAAAAAACATCACTTTAGCCTGAAGCAAACAAAGGACAAAAGGAGAAATTGAGATCAAACTGCAGAGCCAGGATGTGTGGGTGTGTTTTAATTGTGTCAGTCACATCAGCTGGGAATCTGGGTTAAAGTTGCACGATTGGCTGCTGATGGCTCTTCAATGGATTCTGAAGGACTGGAAACATGACTGGCCTGTGGGACCCCCCCAAGAGGACTCTAAGACACAGACATTTAACATGGAGGTGACACAGCAAGGAGGAGAATCTTGTGCAGGCACTGGCAGTCATGACTGTAACTCAAAATACAAGCAGCAACCTGCAGCTGAGGGGAGTGACCCAGAAGAGCGACCTAGAAGGGAGTGAAGGTTACCTGATAGTGACTCAGTGCGTCACAGGATTGGCCCTGGCACCACCCACTGCCCCTGTCATTGCCAAGATTTCTTCTTTCACTCTTTCCAGCCTTGTTACACCCAGCATCCTTGCAGCTTCACCCACAAATCCAAAAGCTACTGACCCCCTGGATGTTTTGTAGCAGATAAAGCAGGAAGTCTATTTTTGGGGTAAAAGGGAAGGAAAAGCAAGATTACTGATTACAGAAACAAAACACAGCCTCACCTGATCTCTGTGGATCCTTATCCAGGTGGAACCCTCCTGTCATTAACATCTCTGCCTCCCTGGCCAGCAGCAGGTAGCGGGGCTCATCCTGAGTGCCATCATACTCCCCTCCCTCATCGTAGTCAGTCATGTTCAGCGCAGCATTGTACCAGTGCAGGGCCTCCTTCCAGTCCTGGCCTCTGAAGTTAAACACAATTTTTGAAGATGGTTCCCTTAGGCAACAAATGTACTTTGCACTGGAGATTCGGAATCCAATTTTGCACTGACTTCTCAGAGCCTCAATGCTCCCAAGGAAGCAAACATCGTCATGGAGGCTCACTGACTGCACTGCAGCATCAGGTCACTGCAGCAAAATCAGCCTGGGGTCAGGAATTAGGTTGAGGAGAAAGTATCAGACTGAAGTGTCTCCAGAGTCTGAGCTTCATTACCAGTTGTGTGGTTACTGAGAATGCTCAGTGCACTTCAATTAGAAGTGCAATGTTGTTTGGCAAAGGTGAAATTCAAAGTTTCACTGTTGTGCAAAACGGAAAACTCATGTAAATAACAAGGACATGCCAAAATACAAAAACAGGAAAACCACTATCATCACCACTATCATTTGATACTTAAGGAAATTAGTATTTGTCCACTCTCAAAAACTCAACTAAAACTCTAAAATAAAAAAATAACTCAAAAGGCTACTGTATAACCTTTTGAAAGGTCAAATTAAGAGAGACTTACTGAGGAAAAAGCATTTTTAACCTTATTAAAATTTTAAATCATCCTTAATTAAAAGCGACATACCTGTCTGCACCAAGATTTACACCTGTATCATATGCTCTTGCTATCAGGATCATGGAAGGCCGGTCTCCAGCTTCTGCTGCTCTCAGCAAGTAATTAAATCCTTTATTTCTGTTCTCCTTTGTGTCCTGGTAAAACAAACAAACCTTTTCAAATGCATGTTTCTGAGGAACACCATCCCTTCCTCCCTCTAACACTAAATGCAGTTTCTCCATGTCAGTAATGGCTGCAAGTGTTTGGCGTGTCAGAGAAACAGGCACAACACAAGAAACAAAGCAGCTGAGCAGTGAAGATGACTTCAGGAACTTCCCAAAGGCATGCAGTAATTTCCTGGCAAAACCAGAAAGAGGCAGGAATTTTTGCTGTTTTGTCCACGTCCTTAATTACAGTGTCATCTCTTTTCTCTGAGGAGCTACAGAACACCTAACGATGGTTTCTGTTTTCTCTCTGTTTCCCGCTGTTCTTATGTTATTTTTACAATGCACCACAATCTGCATTTTGGCATTTTCTTTGATGCGTTTACCTCCACGGTGACCTCAGAAAGAATGTGATGTGGCAGCTGAAAGCACATGAGTCCCAACCCAACGATGGCTTCCAGCTCCCCACAGTCTGCAGCGTGTTCCAGGTGAAACAGGGCCGACTCCCGGTCCCAGTCCTTGTCCTTCCCACAGAAACGCCCGGCTTCGTGGTAGCGAACCATGGCCAAGTGGACCTGCGGCACCATCACACGGGGGAGAGGCACAAGGATTTCATGGATCTCATCCTTCCAAAGCCTCCTGCCCACCCTTTACCAGGTCTTAGGGACATGTCCCGGCACACCTGCCTGGGCTTTGGAGAGCTCCAGGAGGGAATCACAGTTAAAGGCACCCAGCCTGGCACTGCAGCCAGCAAGGCAAACAGCAGTGACTGTGGGGCACAGACTTCAGTGCCCAGCAAGGGCCCTCCCAGGGGAGGAATTAACCTGAGGCACAGAAAATCAAGGCTATCAGGGGGAAAATCCTCACACCACTGAAACATTCATTATCAGTGGGGGGTGGGATTGCATTCCAAACATGCCGTGGGATTTTGAGGGACTTTCTGACTTCCTTCCCCAAGGGGAAAAACTGGCTCCTTCACAAACCAAAAGTTTTGAGAACACCTAAGGCTCTCAGGATGTTCAGGAAGATCTACACCATGGCTTAAGCCCATGCATAAACCCAAAGTTATTCATATTTGCATTATCTTGAATAGTCTGGAGTACAAAGAGCTTGTCAGTGCTACCACTTTTCCGGAGCCCAGCCCTGCCTGTGTGCCAGGTAAATGGGTCAGGCACACCACAACTATCCCACTGTAACTGTCCTGGATGATGCCTCTGGAAAGGCAGAGTAACCAAGAGCAGGGTCCTTCCCAAAGGAGACCAGATGCTGCAAGTCCAAAAGCAGATGAAACTCGTGGGTTCCTGAGCTTAGATGTCCTTCACACAGTATGGTCAGGGGACACAAAGCTATGCATGTGTTTATTTTCACCTGCACAGATAAACTCATGCAGGGCAACACCTCTGTGTAAGTAATAAATATGTTTCTTTCCAGTTGGAAAAAAGAGGATTTCTAGACCCATCCTACCTTTCCAAGGACTGACTTCCCGATTTTCTTTTCAAGTTCTAGTGCATTGAGCCTCTGGATTTCTTGGGCAACACAGGATGGTCTGTGGACATGAACTCTGGAAGAGTTGTACAGATTCCATTTCTCCACACTGATCTGAAATATGAAATAAACTATTATTTAAATGCAAAATTAAAATTTTCACATATATGGATTACCATCCAGAAATCAAAGCCTCCATTAATATTGCTACTTATTAGTAAATACTGTAATTTGAGACACAACTTTCAAAAGTCATGTTAGTAGCTGAATAAATGGTTATTATTCATCACTAAAGAAATAAAGCCCTCTATGTCTAATTCAAACATCATCACTTCACAATGAAGCAAATAATCATCTCAAAGTTCTGAATCAGAAAAAAGTTACTTATAAAAATAAGCAACTGAATAGTCACACTGCAAGTACTGAGGTTACTCACGCACAAAAAAATTAAACCCACAACATTTATGATCAGAATTTCAGTTCACAACATTTTAAATGCTGCTTGCATTCTAGAGCTCTAGAAAAATGAGAAGTAACAGTGCAAAAGATGACAGGCAGATAACATGCATTGGTGTTTCTCAGGAGGTGCAACACAAATGAGAACAAATTTTTCCACATAACTGGCGGGTGGGAAACAGTAGCTGAAAACAATCCTATCAAAATGGAAGTCTTTGGAGGTACCCAGAGGAACACAGCAGGGAAGGTTCCTGGCACACAACTTCACTCTGTTAAAGCTGTTTCAATTTCCTGAAACAGCAATATATATTTACAAGGAAATTCCGAAAAGTGTATCTAAATAAATTATTGTTGTCAAAGCTGTTTTTCTTTCCTTGCAGAGTAGTTTTTTGTTTAAGTTTACAGCCACAGACCAATTAGCACAGAAGTTATATTTTGTAAAAACACACAATAAGGCCTGGCCTTCCCCAGCTCAGTGAGATACACAGTGGAGACAGCTACTGTCACCTATTTCAAACACTGCATGTTTTCAAGAAATCATACAACCACATATGGGATTCAATTCCAAAAATGAAGTACGGAAAGGAAATATAATCTAGTCAGACAGGAAAAAAATTCACAGAACTATAATTAGTATTTTTAAGTGAGAAACCCATGCATAATCACTAATTTATGTCAGGGATCAGTCACAGAGGTGACAGTTTCTTTAACAATACTTCTTTAACTGGAAAGTAAAGACAAAACAAAAAAGGAAACAACACAGAGTGGTTTGGTATTAATTGATATTAATACCAAATATTGATAATGATATAAATATTCTGTAGCTGAAAAGGGAGGGAAACAATCTGATTTAGTGATGTGGTTAGATGAGTGGAACAAAGGACAAGCAGAGCAGCAGACTCAGTCTATGAACATTTCTGCTTTATTTACCCTTGCAGAGCTTCCCAAACTGTCTTCATCAGACTCCTGTCTCCGGATGTTGTTTGAATGGCCCTACATTAACGTAAAGATTTACATAATTTAACTTGCAGCAGCTGCTGTGTTGCCAGTTATCCCTCTAGGCTCTTCCTGTCCAGCAGAATTAATACTGACCATGACCAAAATCATTTCCACTGGGACCTTTTCTTTCAGTGATATCCCAAAGTAGTAAGAAGCACACCCAAATGGTTAAGAACATGGCCCACACAGGCTTTAAACCTGTGAGCTGGAGATGCCACGACAAATACCTTGCTGCTTCAAAGGTGACAAAAGGATTGGTACCTTTGGAATCTGTGTTCTCTTTCCTGCCTTCTAATTCAATATCTTGTGAAGATCTTCAGGTCAAAGAGCAAAGTGTGTATTTTAAAGGAGTGACTAGTTTACCCACGGGGATTCTAAAGTTGCATGTTATTAACTGACAACAACATTAAGCTCTGTGATATTTAAGGTATATAAAGTAGAGAGGATAAGGGGCTGAAAGCAGATCATATTTGTGGATTCCACGTGACAAGAAGCTGGCTACATTTGCCAGATGCAATACAGAATACTTAAAAAAACCCCACAACAATATGTAATCAGATGTGGTGTTTGAAATTAAGCTCCTCACCACAAATCATTTTTTCCTGTAAAAGTGCCATTCCCAAGACGAATAAGTAATTTTGCAACATGTGGAAATTTCTGCCTGTTCCTTTGTTTACAAAGCCTAGATCAAGAGGGATAAAAAATAAGATTCTTCTATGAAAACAGTTCAAGTATGAACAGGCCCAACTCTGCTAAACCCAGAGTCAGGTTCTCACCCTTTCTCTGTGATCCAGATCTTCCATCTCACTTCTCTTTTCACTGGGGTATCCACTGTCTCCACCATTTTCAAAATCCTACAGAACACAAGAACAGAAGAGCATTAGCATTATCCTTTGCAAGGATCTCAGCTTGACATTTCCTACAGAGCAAACCCTTTGCTGGTTCAGTGAAAAACACTGGATGGTCATACAGGATGAAAATGATTGTATGTTGTGCTACCTCTGACAGACAGAACATGACTTAATGATACAGAAGGTACTGTCTAAGAGTGTCTTCTCCCTTACATAAATATAAAATAAAAAAAATTCAAAAAATAAATCAAGGACTCGCATATTTTATCAAGAGTCCTCTAGATACAGTTTTCAGTATTCAGTGGTAGCCAGTTAAAAGATAAAGCAGTAACTGGTACTAAGGTCTAGCACTGGAAAATGTCCATTGCAAACTCCTTGCATCTCCTCAGGTGAGGTTCTGTAAATCCCACAGTACCAGGATTTGCAGAGTCCTAATCCATAGGGATTCTGCTGAGTTTTCATACCACAACAGCTGGCACAAGTGCCCAAGATACAACATGCAGGCAGGGGAACAGACACACACTTTAATTAACTGTTAAACTACATTAGATGCAAATAAATTTCTGGTGGAAAAAGAAAAATGAAAAGTATTTCAAAATAAAATGTTCTTCCTTTGTTGAGAAGTCCTTTAAAGACACAGTCATTAGGGAACTGCGACCTTGTTTTCTGTTACAAAGACACTCACCCTTTGGTTATCAAGCTGATCATAGTCTTTGTGAACCAAGTTATCTACTTCATTGAACACAGGCCAATCTAGGAAGAAAAATATTTGCTTCTTACTGTAAGGATAACATGTTTGAAGAGAAAGCTCTAGATGTCATAATTTTGCTGCTGTTTTTTTTCAGAGAAGCATCCATGCATTAATGATCTACAAAGAAGTCCTTTCAGTTTTATTTCTGCTCAAAGAGCAACATTAGAAACAAGCATTGCGGACTAAATCAATACGCTGTTTTGTTTAAACCCGACTAGTTAAGTCTCTGTCCAACATCCAGGAAACCCCCTGAGGTGATGAACGAGGCTGACTCACTAAGCATGTCCACCCTGTGGCTGTGAGGGGTTGCTGAGGAAGGGGAGCAGGGCAGGGAGTCGAAGGCCACGTCGCTCATGCTTTCATCTCCCGAGTTCTCGGACAGGCGGAAGAGCAGGGGGGGCCGACTGCCCGACATCGTCCTCACCCGGCTGCTGCCGCACTTCTCCTCCGTGCCCCGGAGGATGGTCTGGGCAGATTCCTTGGCAAATCAACCACAAAGTCAGGTGAATAATCCCTCTGTGTATTCTAATCGTGCCACATAAAACAACATGGGTGCTTATCAGGAGTCCTCTATTGAAGAGGAGGTACAGGTACACAGAAGTATTTGCTTTGAGGTGTTCCACACCCCAAAAGAATATCAAGTCCTGGCATTTTTACAGTCAGAGTTCTGTTTAGGACTCCATTTCAAATCCCATTCCTACTAAAATCAGTTGAAACTGCCATTAAAGACAAGCAGTTCTATTTTTTTTCATTACCCAAATTAGGCTTGTGAGATACAAAACTTACAGTGATTTCAGCATTCAAAGATCTACTTGGTCGTAAATACACACCATGTTACAAGGTTCCCCTCCAGCATTAATTCAGAGACAAGTATGAACAAGTCAGCTTTAAACTGCTGCATTTAAACTGCAGCATTCATGATTAGGTACTTTTTATGTTCCACGTAAATAGCGTATTTCAGTTCCATTTACAGGGCTTACAGAGTTAGTATAACTAAGCAGTACAGCTAGTTTATCCTTTCTTTTTTTCTTCAAGTACTTACAAGCAATTTTTTATTATAATCCAAGGCATCTTTCTCTTTGGATGAAAGATCAAATGGTTCAAGTCCCATGCTTTTGCAGATCTTGTTGCAGAAATGAGAATGAAAGAACAAGGCCATACCTCGAACACCTACAGCATTAAAAAAAGTGAAGAAAGGGTTTACCCGAATTTTATATTATGGTTTACTTATTAAAAGCCAGAAATCTCAAAGATAAATTGGCTGTATCACTGAGAAACATGCCTAAATTTGATCCAGCTTACAAAACTTGCTCTGCCCTATGAACACCTTCATGTATAGACACTTGCAGATTTAAAAATATGCAGCACTTACCTCTCCACGTTCAGCTGTGTCCACTCCTGCAATGTGGCAAGGAAATTAAAGGCCATGATTATTGCTCTCACATTGCAGGAAGCTACTTAATTTCATTACTTGTTTAAGAGTAGGCCAGGAGGCACGAGCTAAGATCAGCTCTCATTTGAAATGTGCCCTTGGGTGGCAGCTGCCCTGCTCAGGGACTCCTCACCATAAAAACTCCCCTTCAGAAACGTGCCAGCTCACCCAGCCCTGCAGTGGCTACTCAGCAGAGAGCTGGGAACGGAAAAGAAGCATCCACAGCACGTCCAAGTGATTTTACTGAGGCTGATTTTACCTAGGTTGCCATCTCCAAAGTCTGTCCCGTTCTCCGTGTGGATCTGAGGGTCCGTGTAAAGGTCTCCGACTCCCTGGATATCAACAACAATGAGTTGGTGTCCTGAGCGCTCGAAGGTGAAGTGACTGAAGGCCTGGAAAGAACCACAGAAGGTGTCTGAGAACACTTTTCCTTCACCTACTGGAAACAGCAACAGATATTCACCTGTTATAAATGCAAGTCTGATAGCCCTGGCAGAAATACAACTGGTACATCATGATGAAAGCAGCAAGAGACTAAAAGCACACAGTGGCTTGTCCCTCCAACCTGCTCCAACTAGCAGGTGGGCTAAAAGAGGCAGGGGAAAAAAACAGCAGTGAACACAGGCAGGAGAGAGGAGATTGCTTTATTCCCCCTTCCTGTGCTAGAGATTGTTTCCCACTACAGTTTTCACCTTCAGGACTGCCTGGCTGGCAGATGGAACAACAGTGGGCTCTGAAGTCAGTGCAGAATAACTTCTCTATAAACATTCTGGCTGTTGTGCCTGTGGATCTGCAAGCTCTGCATCTCTGGGACACTGCTGCCTTCTGCCAACAAGCAAAGATCAGCCACATTTTGAAAAAAAAATGAGCACACCACAAATTCTCCTTCCCCTCTGAGAGGTCCCCCTGAAGGGCTGTTCTGTCTCTACATTTTTGTGTCAGACAATGAAGTGTACACTTACACTCTTCTTCAAAAAACACATTTCAAGAATCAGGTAAAAAAGCCCTTCTCTTCAGCAAAAAGCTGAGATATTAGGAATCTTCTGGGAAGGCCTCCAAAAAAGTGCTGCCAGGCCTGGCTGGGGGAAGTGACTGGTGGTGATAGACAAACATTTTAACTGCAGCAAATACCATGGAACATTTTGTTCCCAACCTGTGAAAGCACAGCACTGATTCAGACAGCCCAGAACATAAATTCTCTGCTTACATTAAGCATCATGACAAATACCTTAAAAATAGTGGGGAAAAAAATATAATGAACAAAACACTCCAGGCCCAGTAAAACATTCATTTGCTATGTTGACCATTTTGCATTTTTCAATAGTATTTTAAAGTTCTTCTACAAGATCCAAGAATCGCTTGAAATCTGTACTTGCCTTTCTATATGCAGTCTCAGATTCAGCTCTTCAGAGGTTGTAGCTGAAAAAACCCACATTTTTATGTGCAAATGGCCTAGATTTGTTATTTACATGAGTTGGATATCTGCCACCTCCTTTTGTACACTACGTGAGGCACCAAAAAACCTGTTCAGTACATAGTACATGAGAGACCTCTCTCACTGCCCTAATTTGATAAAAGTTTGAAATCTTTCAATGCCTGCAATTATAATTAAAGTCAATGGGCTTAAGCTTTTCAAAGACTATTAACCCTGTTCAACTCAACTAAAAGCAACAGATGCTGAAATACAACAAAGCAGCACTCAGCGATTGAACGAGCAGGCCCCAAGGAAGGGGCCAACAAAGTGCAAATAGAGAAATTAATTTGGCATTGTACTGGAGAGCCTGCAGTTTCCTTTCTTGGCAGTAATGCAAGACCTCTGGATAGAGCCAAGACATTCCCTGCAGCAGACTTTATGGAAAGCACTAAACAAAGCCTCACTTGCGGAGTGAGACGGATGTTGTCGTCCCGCACGAATCCAGAATTGGAGTTGTATTTGATGTATTTGCCCTCAATGTAATGTTCCAGATGAAAGAGAGGCTTTCCAGGTCTATTCTTCATTTCAATAATACAGGTCTGGACTATATCCACCTGGGGAGGAAAAGAAGATAAACAATGGCTAACAGAATACTGTCTTCAGATCAAAGCGTGTGTGAATCCTCCAGCTGTGAAAACTTTCCCAAGGCAAGAAGCTGAACAATTGCAAAGATCCTGTTTGACAAGGGGGTGGGGGAAGAGTCACATGCTTCTTGGGCCATTGGAGGAATTCCACAAATTAAAAGCAGACACTACAAAACAGCTCACTCCTGCAACAAATCCCTCTGAAAAATGCTTAGCAAGTACTGGCTTTCTATTTTATTTTGTGAGTACCCTAAGAGTGCACGGCAAAGAACCTGCACCCAGAGAGGAAATCACACAGTCACTGCAGCACAACTTGGAGAAACACCTTTTCAGAGAAGGACTGAGGGTATCTACCACTTGGCTATCTCTGTATCCTGCCCTACTCACTCCCTCTGTTCCAGACACATTCCTAAAGGAGAAATCATCACAACTCTTTCACTCCTTTTCCTCCACATGGCATTTATAACTTCTAGATTTCCAGATGCCTCTCTGGGCGCTTCACTCTACACCTCACCTTGCTGCTGTGAAACAGGCAGTTATTACCTAACCCTCGGATGGGAGGGCAGTGCACATACCCCACATACTCAAAAGCACTAATTTTGGCTATTAAAATTGTTAAGGCTTCCACCAGGTTTCCAGTTCTTCTTAAAAATCAATGCTAGTCACGTGTTTGGGTAGGTCTACAAGATTTATGCATCTGCCTTCCCGGAGCACTAACAGTTAAGTGCTTGCTGAGACTGCTGCTGGCAGTAAATTCTGTGACATCTCTGGTTATCTCAAAAGCAGCTGGCACACATCTCAAAGAGCAATACAAACACCATTTTATTTTGGTCTCCAGTCAACAGCTGAGAACAGTCAGACATTCACGAACACACAGCCCCTAATTCAGGAAATACAAAGCAATTTCTGCATTTACTTAATTCAAAAGAAAATATCGTTTCATGGAAAACACAGGAGGGCAAGAGAAGTTAAAGAGCATTTCAATGTAATGGAATGTGAACGAGCAATTCCTTCTGAATTCAGTTGAAAACTACTCCCGTAGGAGAGCGAGGCTGCATTTTTGCTCAGGACTTTGGATGTACCTGTTTGGGTGGCTTGTGCCGGTTGTACTCTTCTCCCCAGAGCTTTGCTTCCATCTGCAGTCGGACATCCTCAAAATACACCTCCCTGCTCACACTCTCTATGTATTGCTTGGCCACATAGTTATAGGCACCTTTCCAGTTCTGCGTGTGTAAGAAGTTGGACAGCTTTTTCCTGAAACACAAATTGTTGGTGAAAGGAAACCCAAGAGATTTACTTCAATCTTTGCCATTTCTTTGCCTGCACGGACAGAGCCAGGCCCCAAGATCAGCATTACCCTCAATTATTTACCAGGTGTTCTGGCTGAAACATGAAGTACAGGTAGGGACAAGGGAAAATTAAATGTTCCATGGGAATGGTTAGGACGTGGCAAAATGTTTGGTTTGGCTGCAGCTTGTTCTACTCTGGGCTTCCTCCTTTTCTCAATTCCTTTCCCTCCTTGTTTCCCTCAAACTAAGAGCATGAAGGGTTGCTGCCACCTCAACACCGTGTTCTAATGTCAACAATTATTTTCTGCAGAAATTAACAGGGAGTGGCATTTCAAACATGAACTGAGAGAAACCTCTCCTGGAATAAAAGCAAACTGCCATGTTCCTAACACACAGCAGTGACTATCACCCAGACACAACCGAGGACTTGCAGATTTACAAAAATCTAGAAGAGAGAGCTCCAGCTGGGAATTATCAGTGCACCACTGGGACTTTTGGAAAATCCAGCAGTGGGAAGCTGACATACAAGTCATGATCTCCTTGTCTAAGAGGTTAAAGCAAAGCTGCTAACAAATTTCTGTTTATGGCATTTCTCAAAATACTGTGAAAAGGGGAATTTGGTAAATAACAAGAGCTAAAAGCAATGTCAGCAGCAACGTCAGCAGGCTCAGATTTGTTACTTTCCAGGCTTCATTCACCACTGTATCTCTGTGGCTTTGCAGAACACAACCAGGAACATGAACTGATACTGAAACAACACCAAAGTGGAGCACTGAAGGGTTACTTTTCTTCCCTTTTGCTCAAGCTCAAAACATCATGTTTCTGTCTTTCAGGAGTATCTACCTTTCCAGAAGTGAAACCACACATGAAATGCAATTTCTCTAGATTACACAGCTGGGAAGAAGGGGAAATGTTCTTAAACACACACAGGTACATTTTCCAGAAAACATTTGTTTCCAGAGCCTGGAAAGGGTGAGATATTCTTCTGGCACAAACTGGATGCTGATGCCCACAACAATTGCTAGACTCTCCAAGGAAATAAACGTTCCTCCTCTGTCTTCCCCCACACTTTACCCTTCTGGAAAGCACAGCTGTTAAAGTTCTGCTTTACTCAGAATAGGATTACTCTGATACATGGAATCTAAAGTAAACTCTGGGAGGATAATCTTCACTGATGGAGGCTTTCCAAATTCACACTGCATCATCCAAATATTTTTCTCCTTTTCTCTACCCAACTATAGGCCTCAAGTTGGTCTCCAGGCTGCACACACCTATGGCCACATATCATATTTTCAGATATTTTAGCACACCAGGAACACAGAAAGAAGGTAACCATTTCTGTACTTTTACGAGTATTTTGCCTCCGAGAGAGCTCATGTGAACTCGAGAGCTTTACAAAATTTCCACCACACCAAAGTGAAATTCCAGCCATCGCAGAGGAAAATACTGCATGGAGGCCAAGCAAGATAAAGTCAGCAGATACTTACGTTCTGAAACACTCTCGCATCGCTCCACGGCCAAAAGGCTACGGAAAAGAAAAAGAAAAACCCAGCATTGCCATTTCCACAAAGTTCATTTCTAACCACTAAGAGACACAACCATATTTCCCCCCACCCTTTATATCCCACAGAAAGCAAGTTTTCAAACAGGCTCTATAAAATATCTTCTCAAAGAAAAGTGAAAACCCACTGGCAGTGTAAAGAGGAATCTTGGGAGAAGACATTTGGAATAAGCCCCCCTCAATACCCCATGGAGCAGACACCTCTTTCAAATAAGCTATTTAAATTCTCTCTGCAGTTGGGAGTCAGCCCCCTGTGCCTGCCTGGAGAAGGTGGCTTTGCACACCTCGTGCTTCCTGCGTTTGGGCCCCCACACAGGATGTGCCCAGCAGGGCATCATCTCCCCACACATCACACACTGTGCCAGCAGTGAACAACCGACCCCAGCATGGAACTGAGAAGTGACAGCAGCTTCGACCTCACATACAGCAAATTCACTGGGTTTTCATCCTAAGAGCAGAAATTACTTGGATGCACACAAAATAGTAGGACTATGGCCAGGCAGGGAAATTTTGCCAGGAGGAAATGGGAGGGGTGAAATGGAAGGGAAATCAGTGGAAATGGAACAAATGCCTCACGTTGCTGACAGGGAAGGGCTGACTCCATTTTCTACTCCACTCTGGGGACAAAAAGTTGTTGGGACATCACAACATAATGAATGAGCCAAGGAAACAGAGAGTTGGGAGAAATGAGTTACACTGAGACTTCAAAACTTCTGAGGAAAACATCTTGCTGCCACCATTCTGGAACACAAAAGAATTACAAACTTGCTGCTAATGAACATGAAGGAGAGTGTGACCTTACTTGTGCAGCCATCTTGATAAGGACTTCATCTTCAACCCAGTCCCCAGTAACAGCATTGTACCTGCAAAATCAGGAGATGTGTCTCAGAAAAATGCAGAGGGACCCCAAATCCTGCTATTCCCAGCACCTATCCTTCCTTATCTGCAACTCAGTGCTACAAAGTGCTGCTGCCACTCCAACATAAAAGCTTCCAGACTTCCCACCACTCCTTGCTTCAGACAGGAAAGCAAAAACACGATTAACTCTTTGAAGCCACTGAATCCTCTGACAGTGAACAGACTGCAGTGCAGAAGCCACACTTTTGCAACACTACAAATCAGGCTTGAACTGCTTTGAAGTTAAGCCTATTCTGGGATGCTTGGGCAGCACACTGGGAGCAGAAAGAGCCCTGCCAAGCTCTACACACTGGACAGGTTGCATTCACCAATCCTCATCTTGCATAAAGCTGGTTCTGCCCCAGAGTCTGCCTCAGGGCTGTGGAGGATGTGAGCACAACAAGCTGTGAGAAGCAGTGGGGCCAAGAACTGCCCAACACTGCACCAGGGGAGGAGCAAGTCCCTGCACAACCCTGTGATAATACAAAGAGTACAACTGTGGTTTCTCCCCACCCCCTTAACTCCCAACACAGTAAAAGCCAAATCAAGAACCACAGCAACTGAGTCACCAACACAACTGTCTCCAGCCTGAGTCCCCCAACCTGCACTGAGTACTGTATCAGATAATAGTGGTGGAAATAAGAACATCAGACCTACCTCTTCTTAACAGGGTATTTGAGTAGCCCTAACCCAATATTACTTCTCTTTTATAATATGCAAACTATTTCAGGACTGTGAGGCTGACCAGGGACTGCAAGATGCAGTCTGTGGGGAAGAGCAGCACTGCACGACAGTGGTACGTGATCGGAAGGGAGGCCTCCCCAACACTGATGCTAAGTGGTGATTAACTGGCCTCTAACCCCTACCCCTTCCACCCAGAAACCTGTGTCAGCAGAGTAAATATTTTGGCAGAGCTTGTGTTAAAGCACTAAACCCAGTTTAATGGCCAAACTCGGTTTCAGCACGTACACCGTGCTGAGCTATTCTGGGCTTTGTAAGGATTTAAATTCCAGCCACAAGCAACAACTCTGCATGGACTGGTAACACTGACACTGCTATTCTGGGTAAGGCATCGAGTGTTATGTTGCCTTTTTTTTTTTTTTTTCTAAACTATTTAAACTAAGTATGCTGCCTCTTTATTGGAATTCATTTCCTTATTAGATTAAGTTTACAGCACTAATAAATCAACTAGACAACACTTCTCAGCCTTGTTTCTTGTCTACATGGTTAAAGTCCTAGATACAGCTTAGGTGGAGGAGAAAAAGTGTGACACTGGTTTGCTGAAAGGTTTATTTTCTGATGATGGACAGTATTTATACACTCCTGGGAGATTAAGACACACTCACTTTGGGTATTATTGAAAGATTTTCAGCCATGTAATTACAGATATTCTGCACTAGACAAACACATAAACCAGCACTTGTGTTTAACATCAGCAGCCAAAGACCCACAGACCTGTAACGAGTGGCGTGTTCTGTCTCAACATCCTCCAGGTGGAATTCTGCCCAGGGATCAGGCATGTGCTTGGCTTTCTCAATAGCATGTTTCCAGGTTTCCTGAAGAAGTTACAAACTGGCAGTTTATTTATAATCACCAGCAGCTCACAAACCCAGCATTTTTCAGACCAAATCAGGATCCTAATGCTAGGAAGGTGTGCAACCACACAAGCCCTCAAAGCTCTACTCAGAGCAGGGACAGAGCAGTACCAAAGATCACTCTGACATTTTATAGTTTCAATTATAACAAAACACAGCTCAGGGATATCAATCATCAGGTTTCAGTTCGATTTGCACCGCTGTGAAGTTACTGAGAACAGAATGTGGTACAGTATGTACCAAACACAACTTATCAAACCTGTGGTCATTTGCAAATATCTCCAGCACACACTGCAAATGGCATTAATGCACACCCAGATGATATTGATTCATTTCTACTGTTTGGACAGTTTTGTAACTAACAGCATGTATTTGTGTAAGCATAAAAAAGTCCTTTAGCAGAAGAGCTAATATGGACAAAGAAAAAAGCTCTGTGAACCCCAAGACCCCAGATTGTGCTCAGCATAAGAAAGAAGAAATTAGAATGTTTTATAAATTGATTATTGTAACAATTCCAGACAAGTAGCTATTTCATTGTTCACCAAGTCAACAGTAAAACATCAAAGTAGTTTTATGGAATATCAACAGTCTTCCACTACCAGTCAATTTGGATGCTTTTCTCTTAACACTTTGATCTCCCTCTTTTTACATTGTACTTTTCCAAGAAAACTGGAGATATGAGCCTGTGATGTGCCAAATGCCTTCTGCAAGGTGAGCAGGAGAAAAAGTACTCTGCATCCCATCAGCAAAATACTGGGCCCTGAGGTATTGTTACTGTCTCCTTGAATTTTAAGTGTGTAGAAAAGCAACTTTTAAAATTTGGGAATTTCTCGTCCCTCTACACCCTGAATTTAAATCAGTCAATTGAAAAAAAAAAAAAAAACAACAACAGTATAAATGTGTGTCAGCAATGACATCAAGGAAGTTTCTGAAGCAGCTGAGCTTTTAAATTGTTCATGCTTATTCTGAATTTCAGCTGTAACTTTGCACACCTTGCAAACAATTCAAGTGCTCCCCTTTCTGACAAGAATACCATAAGATGAACACAATACTATACTAAATAAAACAAGTTTAAAGGACATGTTGATACAGATTTCCTATGTTTCATGAGCAAATGAAGTTGCCTCAAGTCATACAATGACAGGTATTTCACATGGACCTGAGAACTTCCATACTTAAATACATGTGACAGAAATAGGGAGAGACAGCAACAAGGAGAATTGCTCGGTGAATCATCTGTGTCAAATCATTCTTGAGTAGATTCCCTCTCCAAAAGGTGATCTGTGTCCATGCTGGGAAGTCATTTAAATCACTTAATTACTTGTGCATGATCTCATGATCAAAAACTTGTATTCTGATCTTCAAACAAACAGAAATTGGACCTCAGGGAAATGGTGCTACCAGTGCAATTTTTCTCCTGCTGGAGGCATGTGGCTGCCACACAGAGACATTTCAGGGCACAGAACAAAAGATGGGGATTATTTCATTTAACAGGTACTTCTTTTAGTTTTGGCTTAATGACTGTTATGGGCTGAGGCAAGCAGTTCTCCCAGACAATAATATAATGAACAAAAAAGTCCGTAAAAGGAAAAGAAAAAAAAAATTTATCTATTAGATATGGTGTTCACGTTTTCTTTTTAACCTACCCGACCATGGTCAACCACAGAGCCATGCTTAGAACGATGCTGTGTGTCATTCTAAAGGATCCATGAGAGACATGAAAGCAGGAAAATACATGTGATAAGACAAATGATTGACAAAGAGTCTTGGTTCTCTTTGTTAGTTTAAAAAAAAAAAAAAGTTTCCAGTTAAATGCCACTCTTCAATTCATATCCCCAATTTAAGTTCATTCTTAGAACATCTGCGAACAAACCTAGTGAGGTAAGTTGGCGATTTTTTAAATTGGAAAGCATGCATTAAAAGGGTCTTGCCTATTAACTGGCTACTTAAACACTGCTGAGTCCTGTTTAAAGGCAGAGGGTTAACAGCAAGTTTCTGCATTTCATTACCAATGGCCCACACTGCCTTTAGCTTTGGGGTCTGACAGGCACACTGATCAGCCCAGGCTGTGGGCTTTGGGATGTTATCAGTCCTGGCTGTCTGCTTCACTGTGTTGGAAACCACCATTCCTGCAGATTAATCAGGAGATGGAGACTTGCTTTCTGCACATCTCAACACAGAGCACTTTATCTGTGATAGGAGCCACAGTGCCAAACGAGACACTGCGGAGACCGAAGCATGGCCACAAACATTCTGCAGAAACAAAATGACAGGTTAGGAAGGAGGAAATAATTGCAATTTCTGAAGGCCTTATCAGTTTTATCTCAGGCCATATGACTCAGAACTTGCACTGCAAACCCAGAGGCAAGTGTTTACTATGTGCTAAAATGTGCACACAGATGAAGACTAAGCTCCCTGTCAGGTCATAACTTGTTTAGCATTGAATACACTACCATCTGTCCCCTTTCTATACTAAGCTCTTACTCTTCACTTTCCTTAGGAATATGTACCTTTTAATGGTTTTGTTAACTACCTCTGGTAAAAATCTTGCTGCAGACAAGCCAGGTTCACTTTCCATGTGTTACCTTAGATGTTATCTGACTGAAATAACCCCCCTGGTATCTCTTCACAAATAAAGCATGCATTAGGCATAACCGAGATTTCAGAGTATCTATTAAATAAGTGTTAATATTTATAATAAGAAACGTGTTAATAAAACACATTAAATCCTAGTCTAGACAAAATCTAAGAGACATGCCAGTTTACCACAGATGGTGTATATTTGGAATATCTAAGCTGCAGAGTGGGTGTCACTTGCATTCCTGAGGCTCCGTTCCCTGGGCTGACCTGTGCCAAGGGAGCCGAGGGAAACAGGACAAACTGCCAAGGAAGCACCAACTGCGGCCCTTTCAACCTCCCTGCAATGCTGGGACTGCTCTTCATCTCAAAAAGGTCAGATCCTGCTCGAGTACACTGCCAGAACCACTGCCAGTGTGACACTTCATGCCCAAGCACGAGAGTCAATGTGACAAAAGCTCCCTTAGAAGGAATTACTACATAGAAACCCAGCATTTATCATTTACAATTTTATTTGCCCAACTAAAAATATTATGGATTAGCAAAATCCATAGTAAATTATCCTCTGACAGGCCCCAATTTAGCTCACAACAAGTGTATAATCTTCTGAGTCTCTCAGTCAATGTACTGTTTGATCAGAAGGGCAGTGAATCGCTCGCCTGGATTAGGCCACCTTTGTAGGTGAACTAAAAGGGACAGTGAGCAATTCCATGGCAGTGTCAGACTATTGGCTTAATGGAATTAACTGCAGGTCTGGAAAAAAACAGATGTGTTTTTTTATTGAAAAGTGTTTGTTAGTTACGAGAGGTGAAGCAGTTAGAGAATGCCTCATGCCAACAAAGGAAAACCAAAACCTTACTGAAGGATGGAGCCAATACTTACCTTAAAGCTAAAGCTTCTGGGAGAAGAGCTTGAACTGTACTGCTCACTTTTTGCTAAGCTGCTGTAATAATTGTCTACTTTGGTATTGGCAGACTTGTCAGAAACTGGATCATCAGTTATTGGACAGATAAAATAACTGTCTTCGTCATCACTGTCAGCATCAAGGTAATCCCCAGAGCTCGCTGTGGCCGTTCTGGCATTGTCAATGCCTTCCATACGAAAAATAAGGTCCTCGTCTGCCATATTTGCTGCAGGTTGGTTTAACTCCTACCAGGATTGAAACACCCACTATTCCAAAGCACATGCAAATGGAGGGAAGAAGCTGGGTGGGAGAGAAAAAAAAAATATTATTATTAAAAGAACAAATTATGTATAAAACTGATGTCAGCACACTGGAAGAAAAAAAACCCAAACAAAAACAAACAATAAAACCAACACATTGGCATATGGCTCTGTAAAAGTAATCCCCCAGTACTTACATGGAGTTTGAACACCTCACTGCTATAGCTGGGTTTCCAGAAGGTTTTTTGGTTTTAAAGTGCTACAGGACTGAAAAAAGAAGGTAACCAAGTAGAGAATAGTACTAGTTCCTATCTCCTCCTTCAAATGCTTTTAATCTTTCTCATTTGAAATCCTGAGTTTCACAACACTAGTTTTAGAAACGAAGGGGTTTGACCTTGAGCACCACAGGCAGGTGTTCAAATTTTTTCAGGACAAGTCTTCTCAAGGATATTGCACACAAATCAATAGTTAAGTGAGTTAGAGAGCATTATTAGGACAACATAAAAAAATTTTCCACCGTCAACAAGATTTAAGCTGGCTTTTAGCTCCAAACAGCCAAATGGTTCACAGAGGAACATGTTGCTGAAAGTGCAGCACACTGCAGAAAAATGAGGTGGAAGAATGATCAAAGGCCTTGGAAGAGATGGAGGTTTGCCTAGATACTGTGAAACAACTGGCCCCTACCAAATAGAGGATTAGTGAGAATTTTCAAAACGTGGGTCTGATGCTGCCTGAGCAACAGCATGCAATTTAAAGCAGACACTTCTGTCACTTTGTTTAGTTCTTCACTCAGAGGTTTTCACGCAGGTAGCCTAATGAAACAACAATAAACCAAGGTTTTCAGTTTTACTTCACTGTTGTTCTTCAGCCCTTTGCATATTCAGCCTTCTTTCTCCAAGAAACAGAGAGATAAATACATCCTCCAGCAGTGTGCACAGCTCCCACTCCACAGCCACTGAGAAACTGGTCACCACAGAAACAGCGCCGTAACACACGGCAGCTTTCACCAGCAGCATCATCTTATTGGTTCCTGCCTTTCTGATGGAGGCAGCATTCCCACATCTCAGCCAGCACAAGGTAACTGCTGCCCTGCACTCACTCCTGCTGTCACAGGATGGGCAGATCCAGGGGGTACGCAACAGTTTGAAAAGCAGCAGCAGCAACAGGAATGCAGGTTTGTGCAGCAGCGAGTGCAAACATTAAGGGTTCCTGTGACTTGCTGTGCAAACCAAACATTGTCACACACATCAGTTTCTATTTAAAGCTAATGGTGTTTATAAAAGTCTCATAGTTTTTCTTGGAACCCTATGTCTTGTAAAGTGCTTGTGGTGTTTACTTTGCAAGTGTATGTACTAAAACTAAGCCTCACGTAACACACTCTTTAAAAGTAATTCAATAATCAAACTTTAAACTACACAAACACTGCTCTAAACCTCATAGTTTGATGAAAAACCTTATT
Organism: Empidonax traillii; assembly: GCF_003031625.1. Classification (NCBI taxonomy): domain Eukaryota; kingdom Metazoa; phylum Chordata; class Aves; order Passeriformes; family Tyrannidae; genus Empidonax; species Empidonax traillii. Next base: position 272,335 of record NW_020955908.1, on the reverse strand, counting down.
AAAAAAGCCTATCCTTCATCCCAAGGCTTATATTCTGTGCTTTTGCATTATGGCATAAAGTTGTACTATCTGTGAATTCCTGTTACTAATGCTGCTTTGTTTTGATATTTTAATCTTTAATATCTATTACAGGAGCTTTCCTAGGACTGCACTGAACCAAGCCTGCATTAACACACACAACCTGTAATTTAAACTACCCACTCCAATCCACTTTGAAAATTTATGCCATTTTTTAATCAGCCTTGTACTACATAATTCAAAATGAAGATAATTTAAAATACAGCCACTTACGAAACCTGCTCAAGTCTCTATTAATTTTTGTGTTTTCCCAATGCCTGTTTCAAGTATTTTTCTTTCTCTTGTCTTTATACCCAAGAGCCACATGACCAGGAGGAGCAGGCGAGCTGCAAGGCCAACCCACTGTGCTGCTGAGCATGTTAATATGAGAACACATAGAAACCACCTCACAGCGTTGTTAAAACAGCAGCTGCAGATTTCTTGCAGATATCTGTTGTTACAAAGCACTGTTGGGTTGGTGGGACTCTTTAGTAAGGCCCTCCAGCTGCCTCAGCATCTAAACCTTAATTCACCCCGAAGAGGTGAGCGACAGGACCGCTCTAGTTGGCAAAAGAGACAACTGGAGCATCTCCAGCAATTCCTAACCCATGGTTTCAGCTCAGACACGCCCTTCTGCACCTCTTTAGCACAGGACAGGGCAGCAGGAACTGCCCTGTAACAGAAGTCCCAGCTCCTCTTGTAAGGAAACATTAGAGCAAGGATGACCCAGCTCTCCCTGGTGTAATACTAAATCCCTTTCCATTTAATACCACATGAGCTAAAGCCATTTAGCAGGATACCTGTAAGAGTAACAAGCGGGTTGTCCTTAAAAGAGAGAAGTTGCCTTTCAGATTAACACTATTAGGATACTAATTTAAAATTTAACCTAAGCAACTATGCACCTTAAAAATTATTATCACTGTCATGAACTACAGACAAGAAGCTACATAACACAGTCCAGAACAACCCCCCCACTAGCTGTGTAATGTCCTGTAGCACACTATGAACTACTGTGCTTTACAAACACCCAACTGACCCTTGCAAAGCAAATGTCAATTCTCATCTGCACCACTGCATGAAAACAGGTTTAGTGAGTCTAGATAAGAGCTGTGATAAAAAACAAGATTAAAAAAAAAACACAGAGATTTTTCAACTCACTGTCTACCTTTGAAAACCTTGTCTTACCAAGGACAGATCTTCTAATGAGAAGCTTTACTGGAGGTGGTCCCTTCCAGCAAACACCATGGCACAAACCACACTCAGCTTGCCCACAAGCACAGCTGGGATAAGGACTGCAAGAGCCTGAGAGTTAGAGAGAAACGATGCAAAATTCATGAAGCAAATGGGTGAGTTTGTCTGCACCAGCTCAGAGTCCGAGGCACTTGAGACCCAAAATCCTGTGCAAGGAAACACAGTGAGGCTTCAGAAACACAAATGGCTTTTAGAGTTACAAGCAGTGAAGCACAGGAACGACCCCTCCGAGTCAAGTCCACCCTTCTGCCAAACATACAAATAAATACTATGTCAACAGTACCCGGAACACGGGGATACAAAAGGGCTCAAAAGGAACTTCCTACACAACTTCTAAATGCTCTTCCATTGCCATTAATAGCCCCGACATTTCAACTGGCTATAAATACACTGAAAAATCACCTATCGCTGACTTTTTGTAAGCATTTGAGCAGTACCCCACGGCCTTAATCAAGCTCATGTACACGAGCAGTCCTGGGGCCGTCCCGGGCTGTCACGGCGGACCCAGCCCCGGCCACACAGCAGCAGCTGTTCCACGGTCACAAACACCACTGGGGACTTCTACCAGCGTAGGCATTAAAATTATGTGCACTGCCCTGCAAAGCCATGCGGGTGAAATGCTGAACTCCAGGTGTACGCGCAGCCCAGTACACACGGATCAGGTTATTTTTAGCCTAGCGCAGAGGCTTGGCCGCCGGCCTTTTGCAGGCTCAAACCACAGCGCTGTTGATCATTTTCTGCAAATTCAGAAACATTTAAAAACGAATCTAAAAAGCCCGTTCCGCGCCCCACGCTGCGCAGCAGCTGAGGCAGCTCCCGACCCTCGGCCCCGCCACGGCACCTACCGGGGCAGAGGAGCCCGGCCCGGTGCAGAGCGATCCCGCAGCCGCTGTGCCCGCTCCAGCAGTCGCCCGCCGAGCGAAACGGGAGGAGATGCCGCCCCAGGCTAAGGAGGAGGGAGGCGGACAGCAGCACCGCCCCCCTGAAGGAGGGAGGCAGTGGGGCAGCGGAGCCGCCCCGCGAAAGGAGGCGGCAGGCGGGCAGCGGGGCCGTCCCTCACCTCCCCGCCCACGGCGCTGGCGAGGCACCGCCTCCCGCTCCCCTCAGCGGCCCCGCCGCGCCACCTCACACCAGGGTGACGCGGGGACACGGCCAGACGCTTTGTGCCCGTGAGAAAACCGATGAAAATGTGAGGAGAACCTCCCCCTCCCCGATTAGCACCGGGAGGTGTTAGCGATGGGGGAACCCGGAGGGGCAGGGGGTGTGCGGGTCTCCACAGCGCTGCTCACAGGAGCGGCATCCAAATTTCCTTTACTTTCTGTTCCCGGTGGGTCTCCCGGGGCAGGAGGGTCCCACTGCACGGCAGCACCCTGAGGGAAGGCAGAGGGAGCAGATGTGGGCAGCGAGTGTGTGGCCTATATGCACTTCAGGTTGGCCTTTCCAGCTAAATCAAATGGCACAATTACACATTTCCCCATAAGAAATGGCAGGATCATGGACCAAATTTCAAGTTCCAAAGACCACGTTTCCCTAGGCACCCACATTCTTCCTAAAACACTGGCTTTCCGTGTTGGAAACGCCTATGTTTAAGCTTTTCCCCAAGCCAGAATTTGTTGAAAATTTAAACAAAACTCCTTATCCTTTCATGGGTTACATGGAAATTAATGTAAATAGGTTCTGGCTTAATTGTATTACTTGGCAGCCTGCAAAGAGTCTGCCTCTTCTACTGCTGTTCAATCTCTTATTCATGTAAATAAACCTCATTAGTGGTTTTTACCATGAGTAGGGGTTACAGAACCGAGACTGGAAGATGTGAGTACGTCCTTCACGCCAGATGGATGGTCTCTTGTGGTATCACAGACAGAAAAATGCACAATCCCTGTGCTCTGCAAAGAGGGAGGCAACAGAGGAAGGCTGCTGCAGTGCTAGTGCTGAGATAATCTTCAGGAGGAAGTTACCAATATTCAATTAAAAACACACAGAGCAGATGCTTTGACTTTCTGCCAGGAACAGCCTGCCACCACCATTACTTACATAAATTAAACTGTGTCTTAGCTTGAAGACTGGAGGGAGCAGCACGTGTGTGCATGAACACCACCCGTGCTTTCAGGATAACTCATTTTGTCAGCAATTTCCAGCACCATGCTGAGGGTGCAGCCCTCCTTTGAGAATGTAAAGCAGAGATTTGACAGAGCTCCCCATCTAATGCTGCTTCCTACAGGCCCATTCCTGGCCAGCCTCAAATTCCTGCAGAGTTTAAGCTCAAACACATTTACGATGTTTGTGATTGTGCAGGAAAACCTCCTATTCATCTCCCAGCTGCAAATCAGGGTGGTAAATATTAACGATTATCAAAAACTGAGCATGTTTGCCCCATCAGCACTAGAACTTGTGTCTCCCCGTTTCTCATTCTGCGGGCAGCCCAGCTGAGCGCCCCAGGGAGAGCAGCACCCAGCAGGGCTGGCGTCGGGATGCCTCACGGCAGGGCCTGGGAAGGGCACACACTCATCAAATGAATTCTGAAGGCCTAGTGGAGGCCAGATGTCTGGTTCCCACAGCATGAAAATGTGTTGATAATGGTTAAAAAATGACCACCTGTTATGGTAGGCTACTGATAACAGCAGAATACTGGTGTGATACGTGAGCACAACTGAACAAGTCACAGGAGCAGCTGGCTTTAAGCTCAGGCAAACACTCTGCACCACTTGGACTAAAAGGAACCCAGTGGCACATGGCTGTATCATGCCATAAATCCTCATGGTATGTCCTGCTCTATCAGGAATGTAGTTAGGATATACCCTCTCAAGCTACACATCTCATGCTTTTAAATAAGCCAGTTCTGATGCAAGGGCATACCTAGTTTCAGATTTAAGCCTGGGGCTTCTCCTCTACAATATCCTCTTAAAAGAACAATCAGTGATGATGAAAAAGTGTTTGATGAAATACTAAAGATGTATGTTGAAATCAGATATCGGCCCAGACATGCTGTATTTTCTAGTTTTAGTTTTCTATTTATATGTTACCTATTATATCCTTAACACTGAAGGGGTTTGAATCACATTTTTTTTTCTTTGAAAATATGACAAATTAAATTTGAAATGGCAACCTAGGAAATTAGTGACCTGCAAGTGTAGTATGCTGTTTTTTCATTGAGTATATTCAGCATTGCATATATTTTTTTCCCAAGAGCACAATAGCTTGTAAAGTTCCAGTATGCCCATGTTAAATAAGGTTCCCTTTAGAAATCATTGTTCTAGGGAACAGTGGTTTTTGAAAGGAAAAAGGAAAGCACACCCCAGATATATTACACAAACTTTCCGAGCAATTTTGTTCTGCATTCATTTGAAAAGCCAGATTTAAAAATTGCTTGTAAATCAGTTTAATCCTGCGACAATTTGTGCCTGTGACAGTCCTGTCTTAAAAGGTAAATCCAGTTGGTCATAAATATCCATATGGCAGGTACAACAAATACATGTGCACAAAAATTCAGGACTTCCTATGTGGAGAAGGGCTATGGTAGATATAATTTCTTCATATTGTTTTAATTGCATGCCATTTAGTCCTGATGTTTTCAGCTCTGTCCACAAAGTAATTATACAAACTTTTCCCATAGGCCTCCCAGAATATGAGAATTCATCGTTCTACTCACCAGTGACAGCCTGAATCTGGTTCTGGTTGCCAAACCCAGCTCCCTCATCGAGGTGGACAGGACAAGCACCCTCTCACACCGTGCCCGAGCCCGGCGGCACCAGGTAAGAGAGGCACCAAAGAGCGGGACAGGAGCTGTGCAGGAACAGCCTGGCCACCGACTACACTAGTACCAACTCCGCAGCTGCCTGTGGAGCAGCACCCAGATAAAGGCGGCCGGGGCCCAGCGTTTTGGGTGGGAATGGTTCAGCTGGAGACACACAGCGGTGCCAAGTGAGCAGCTGGCCGGGAAGGTCACTGGAGAGCTGAGCTGGCAGCTCTGTGGGCAGCACCTGTGCTGTGGTGGGCGGGAGGCGCTGCCTCCCTGAGAGCAGCGGGCAGAGAACGCGGGGGGGCTGATGTGGGGCAGGACGGACCCTCTTCCTGGCTGGGAGGTGTGCGCGCACTTGCCCTGGCAGCTGCGAAGGGCTGCCCTCGACCCTGCGTGACCATGGCAAGGCTATCCCTGCGGCGGCAGATCCGCGCCGGCGGGCAAAGCCCTCCCGAGGACGGGCTGGAGCCGATCCGCCGCCGCTGCAGGCGCTGTGGGGAAAGGCCGGGAGGCAGCGCTTTGCCGGGGTGCCGGCCCACGCCTGCCGCGGACGAGGCGCGGCCCGACGGCCGAGGCCCCGCGGGAGGGAGCGGGGAGGGAGCCGGGGCCGCGGCGTGCGGGGTCAGCGCGGGACACGCGTGCGGGCGGCGCCACCTGTCGGGGAGCCCGCGGGGCCCGGGGCGGGCAGAGCGACGGGGCCGTGCCCGCCGCAGCAGCCGCGCCCCCGGCACGGGGCGGGCGCCCGAGGGCGCTGTGGTGGCGCAGACACGGGTGAGCCACTTGCGGGGGTCGATGGGGAGAGCGACGGGGCCGTCGCGGTGAAAGAGGCCTGGCGGGCGGCTGAACAGCCAGGCGGTAGCGTGGCCGAGTGGTCTAAGGCGCTGGATTTAGGCTCCAGTCATTTCGATGGCGTGGGTTCGAATCCCACCGCTGCCAAGCTGTTTTGTCCCCGCCGCGGCGGCGGCTCCTTTTCACAGCGGGGCCGCGGGGGTGGCCCGGGGCCGAGGGGTGCGGGGAGCTGCCGGTCACACGCGTCAAAAACCAAGAGTAGGCATTGCGGTAAGTACTGGGAACAGTGGATAGGCTCCCATGGTTGTCTTTTGCTTCATAATAAGAAGAGAAATTCTAATTTCGGCAGTTCTGCCCTCGCTCGCTGTGTTTGAATTACCTCGCCCCCGGGCTTTGCTCCCTGCCCTGGACCGAGGGGAGGTGTCAGCGCTCTCACCTTCTCCAGATTTCTCAAATCCATCTATGATTATTCCGCCCCGCCCCCGACCGTGATTCCTCTGTACCTCATGCCTAGTCCTTTCCCAAACTCTCCTTCTCGCACCACACTCTTCATTGTTCTCTCATGTGGAAGAGAATACCTTTTCCTCCCCAGGCTGGAAAAGGTGCAGATGGGAAGGGGATTTCTGTTTTAAATTCCCTCCGTGAGCGGCAGGTGGGCAGGGCCTCCCGGACCACCCGTTTTACCTGAACAGTAATTCAGAAGCACTTTGCTCACCCTAGCGGCTGTAGAGATTTGCTCAGTACAACTGCTGCACTTAAGAAATAACGTGCAAAACCACACTTGCACCTGAAGGTCAGCTGAGAAGCAACTGAACTCTTGTTAGCTGTTGTCCTCAATAGGTACAGGAGGTGAAGGAAGCTGTGCAAAGATCTGAGCAACCTGTAGGGGCAGATTCCTCTACTGTGACATAAATGCACTTAGCTTAAATAACTTTGTTAGTAACTTCCAATTTAACTAAAATACCCCGTTCTGACTTGTGAAAAACAGCATGTACCCCCTAAGCCTGTGAACTGCGAGGTGCTGTCACAGATGGCTCTGCACCAGGGGCAGGGCAGGGGGCAGTTCTGGAGCAGCGTTCAGAGGCACAACACACGCTTCAGCAAAGGTTGAAGTACACTTTTATTTTCCCTCAGATGCAGTGATACAGCTAATTCACCAATTCACACGGTGGGAAGTCTGTCTGCAGCTCGTGTGTGTTATTCCCAGAAGCCTGTTCTGGCTGTCCCTTGCTTGGTTCCTCTGTTCCCCAAGGTAGTGTCAGTGAGTCACGTCAGCAGCTGTGGTCAGTCTTTTTATTTCAGCTGGCTGTAGCTCTTATTCTTTCTGCAGGTTCTCATTCACTTCAGCAATCAATTTGGAAAGTTGTCTTTTTGATGTGAAATAGAGGCAACAATCTTGACTCTGCTCTGTTTTGGTGATTTGGCCATCGTGGTTTACTGTATTTTAATTTCTCAGGTACAGCTAATGATATGTTATGATTTTGTTTGCACATCTAAAAATAACTGCCTGTTTATTGCACTGGGGCCAGTGACTGTTGTGGAGATTGGAGTGATCCTGGTGGCAATATTGTGACTGTGTGCAGCTTAGGCCAGTCAGTGTCTTCGTTCTCTGAGAGAACGCCAAACTGAGAGGCCATAAAATCCTAAAGAAACACAGATGAAACTGAAAGTAACAATGAAAACAATCAAAACTTTGAGGAGAATGTGATGATTCCGGCCTTTTGGTCTGGTTTTAATGTAGTGGTCCACGGAATCAGCAAACACAAACTTCTTTGGCCTGTACCCCAGCTGAGCCCGTGCCTTGTCTATTCGAAATGTGTGAGTCACAGAAATATTTAGTACCTACAGGGCAAAAGAGTCAACATACAAAGGTGTGAGTATATTGGCAATTGGAAAAAACTGTAAATGGTAGCAAAGACACTGTCAAAGGAAATGTAAAATAACCCCCCCAATGTTATATCTGTGTCCTATTGACATACATCACATTATTTTTAAATTGTTCACTCAAAAGGAGAAAGCCCAAACAGGCAGTAAAAGCTGCAGAACAGAATCTGTAAGACTTGAAAACATTCACAAAAAATGTTCTGCAAATGTTCCCTTATGTACCCAAGAGGGCAGATCAAAGCCATCTCTCAGCCTCCAAGGCCCCAGCCAAAGCCATGCAGGATACTATACAAAGCCTTGGCAGGAAGGAGCTGAAGCAGCCTCTCCCCCACTGCAAGCACAAGCTCTTACCTTTTCAAAAATCATGGCAACAAGCATAATATAGTGCCTAAATTGTACATGGATTTGCTCTGGAAAGTGGAAGCTGAAGTAGCACTGGCTGGGTTTTACTTTCTCCTGACTTAAAGCGTAAATCAGTATTAACATGCATTAAACCCGTGGCAATTAAGGGACGTTTACAAACACAGACTTTACCTCATTTCTGGTCAGCACTGGGGACAGTTCGACAATTGGTTTCAGCGTCAGATAAAGGTATTCCATTGCCATGGCTGCAGAACAAAAGATTTCTACTTGAGGTAAGAGCAGTGACGTGCTTTGTCGTGATGACTGTGGCATATGTCACACTGTAAATACTCCTCAAGGATCACCACAGGCCTGAGGGCTCAGGGCACCATCGCTAACATCAGCAGGCTATTAATCTTAATTATTGTCCTTGTGGGAAGAGGGTTGGGCACAGGTCAAATGAAAAGGTTATGAGACTTTATAAAAAACGTGGCAACAACAGAGAACTCAGTGGGATTCTGTCTGAGCTGCACATGGGGATTGATTATGAAGATGTTCACTCATGAGGCAAAGCAGATACTCTTCAGCATATTTCAGGAAGTGATGGCTTTTCACATTTAACTTTTAATACTTTCACCATTAACTCCACAAAGTTGCACATCTGTTAAATCCTACATAAACCCTGTTTTTCTGGGACTTCAATAAGAGATCGTTCTGTTTTCAACTCACTGTGCAGAGCTGAATTTCACATGCTGCACACCAGATGAGCCCATAGCATGTTGTTTTTATACATGAAAATGGAAATTGTGGGCAAATTAAAAACCTCAACATTATATTACAGTTAGGAATGAGGGTAGCATGGACAGGAAAGAGGAATATTGATAAAATGTTTTACCTGAGGCATAAACCAACCAAGTAGGAATACGTATCCATGGCTTCCAGCGACCTAATCTTTCAAACTGAAAGAGAATAAAAAAACCAGTGGAAAACTCAGAAACTTCAAACAAGGTTTAAATTTTCGCTATAGAAAATATTAGTGGAAATATTTACTGATAGAACAGAAAAATTAGTTATTGCTGTTACTATTTTTCATTTTTAAGGGCATTCCAGTTAAATGTCACAGGCAGACACTGTGTAATGTTCAAGTATCAGCTTTAGAAAAAGGGAAAAAAATTACAATAACTGATTGAAATGTCATGGTGTGCTGATACCTAATTTTACACTGTGACATATTTATGGTGTTGAGTCTATAATTAAAAATAAAATGGTACTTTGAAAAGAATGTACATTACAGATTAATACTTAAGATTTATATTTTTGTCCACCCAAAGTAGCCACAATACAGTTAAAGCAATTGATGTATTTGGAGATGAGTATTTATGGCACTTACAAGTGGAGTTAACCATTCAAAAATGTTGTATTTTTCACCATCATTAATGAAATACACCTGGCCACTCTGTTAAAGAAGTAGAGAGAAGACAAGTTAGTAAAAATAATACTGCATATATATTGATGTTTTTCTTTATCTCATTCCTTATGAATAGCTTAAAAATCATACAGCACTATAACACGTGTGAGTGTACATGCAAGCCCAAGTTCCCTCGTTCCCTTCTGCTTTTAGGGTTTTAGAAACACTGGTTAAATCTACTTTGAAACTCTTTCTAATAGACTTTAAGGGCAGTGCTTCTACATGAATAAGAACCTGTATTTACAAGGAAAGCAGTTGTTTTTGAAAGCAATGAATCCAAATGAAATGTGCTTCTGTTGGCTAAGGTGTGGGAAGAACTAATCATCCCAGTTCAGAACATTAAATCTGGACCTATATACAGGGGAGGGGGGGGAGATCTGCCTGAACTTCCAGTGTCATTTCTGACATAGCAAACATTCTTTGCTCATCTTCCAGAACTGGCAAATATTACATTAAACCAATGCAAAGATGGAGATGTTCTTACAGAACTGAATATTCCAGCTCTTAACACGCTGCCCAGTCCCACACTGATCACAGCATATTTACCAACTGAAGCCACAGACAATAACACTGATTACTGGAACTACAGCAGTTCCTCTAGCACAGGATCCACTGTGGTGCTGTTCTTGTGTACTTACAGCTATGTAGTTCTTCTTGGCAGTGAGAGCTTCAGCAGCGAGGATTTGAGCTTGGGCGAGATTCTCAACGTGCACCCAGTTCACTTTAGCAGTAGGGTCCCCAAACTTGAAGCTAAGGAGGCCTCTCTCAATCAGCTTCTGTAGACATAAACAAACATGAAACCAGAGCAAAATATGTTTTAAAATGAGGTGCAGTGCACTTTCTTGTCCAGCTAAATGTAAGTTTATCTCTACTTAACAAAAAAAAAAAAATTCTTTAATCAGTTAAAAAGAAACAAGAGAAGTACAAAGAGCTCTAAAAACATTGCTCTTCAGTAACCTCTTGTACCAGAAAATGCTTCCAACTCCATAACTTGTTTCACTGGACAGTGAAAGTTGTTCATAGTTGAGACTGGAAGTAAGATATTTTGCCGTATCTCTTTTCATTAATATTTTAAACCATTTGGTGTAAGTTGCATGTAAACAGACATTTGAAATATCAGGGATTGGCCTCAATCTTACAGTAATGGTTAAATCATAAAGCTGGCTTCTTATGTGCTTCTATTTCAAAAAAAGGCTTTTTTAATGTACACTCTTTACAGATATAATAAAATGCCTGTTTAAAGCTGAATCCTTACAGCTTTTTACCCATATCACAGAAAAGTCTGCTGGTTAGAAAATGAAGATCACGTACTGCCAGCCTTGGCAAGTGCCTTTGCTCATCTGGTCCGTAGATTCCTGGGGGGCGAATGACACACGTATGGAGCACTCCACCTCCTGCAAATGTGATGAGAGCACCCCTTAGTGACCATCCCATGACTGGGTTGTATCTTTTGTTTGCATGAAGCAAAGGCTGTGGGAGCAGAACTTACTATGAAATAAATTAACTTCACTATCTTAAGAAAACAGTGCATACAAAATGTGCTGCATTAATAGTTGGGTATTAAGTTGGGAGGATCAGAACACGTGAAACAGCCAGGTAATATTCAGAGAGGAGTTGTGTTACTAGAAAATACCAGATATTTCAAAACCTCGCTCTAACCAGTCCCTTGTCTCTGTGCCAGAGCAGTGAATGAACGTGAATGAATGTGGTGATGAGTTTGCTGAAGTGAGCAGGTTATTCAAAAATATCTTGGAAAGTGGAATGAAACCAACTAAGTTCACCCACAATTATTGCTGGGAAACAGTGACTCCCTGTCAGTACAAGGTAGAGCTGAAAGGTTCCCTCAACAGCAGGCACAGCTCCCACTAGAGCTGATGGAGACACTTGACAATTCCAGTGGGATCATAAAATCCAATCATTTCCCAAGTACATCAGTTGGCTGGTTTGTCATCTGCTAAAAACTGTTCTTAACAGTACTTGAAAACAGGTAAAATACTAAATGCTGCTATGGCACAGGATCAAAATGGGATGTTTGGAACACTGAGTGGTTCTAATTTCATTGACAAATGCAGAACTGTGTATTGATCCTAAAATTAAGAGGGGCTTTGATGTGAAGACCTGCCAAAGAAATGAGGGAAAACCCACCAAACCTTTATTTTTAAAAAACAAAATAATTCTCTTGGGATCAAATACCCATCAGTGACTTTTTATCTCTTATAGCCCTCTGCAAGTATCAAGTGAGTCTTTTCCTGTAAGTTGTCTACAGCTAAATTTAGCTCAGTATCACTTGGTCTCATAGAATCATGTTGCACTTTACATTAATTTGTTTTGCACTGACAGTTATAGTATCTCACAGGTGAGCTTAAGTACTCAAGTGTATAACTGGCTTCTCCACATGGAAAACTTTGGGAAGCACTAATAAATAATTCCAGGCTGTAGTATCAGGTGCCTACTTCAGATTTTAATATATAACTTGAGGGGGTGTGGAGAGTGTAACAGTTTAATCAGTATTCATGTTTTACTTCTGTTGCATAAAACAGTGACAATAAACAATTGGTTTTGTTTAACTTATAGCTTTCTTAACATTTTCCATTAACATACTGAGCTCATTGCTACCATGCTAAAACCTTTTATGGACATTGTGGGAACTGAAAAACAATTAAAAGTAATTTTTAACTGAAAATACTTTAGTTTGTGGGAGGAGGTTGATAACTTAATTTCATAATTGGTGGTCAGTCTTGTCCACAAAGGATTGATCCAGGGCACAGGTTGTTGGGGAGGAGCAAGAAGAGGAGGAGTAAATTCTACTATGAATTAATGCTCAGACAAAAGTACCTGCTAGTGGAGTTCCATCAGCTGCCAGTACCATTTGTTCAGCAATTGATTTGGTTCTGGAATAATGATCAACGTGCTACAGAGAAAAAGCAAATATATTTTTATCTATTCTTGGAAGAACAGGGCAGGGGGACATCTCTGCTCTGTTAGTTTTTACTTGGCAAATGGCAACAAATACCTCAAAATACAGAAAGCATGGGGTGTTAGGTTCAGGGTAAAACACATGCACATGGCTAAGGCAAGGAGGCATTTTTCTTTATGCAAATCTGGTTAATTATTTTCAGCACATTTGAGAAGCAATAAATAAATGTATACTTCGAATGCTGCCAGGAATGTAATTGATCACTACTTTGGAATCTGGATTTCTGCTTCAGGTAATGGAAAAGTCAAAAGCCAGGTTTTGAAGACATTACCTCTGAAGTATCCTGTTCACTTTCAAATGGCACTGCCCCAGAGAAAATATTTCAAATATTATTAAAAATATGATTCAGTATTTTCTCTCCATCTTTACTTCCTGAGAGGCCATGAAGTACTTGATGGAGAGAGGAGGGACACAAAAACAACTGTGTAGGCAAAGCACCCAGAAGTACTTTCTCCTTTTTAATTAAATGCAATAAACCCCTATAAAAATAGGCTGCTTTTCCAGATCAGCTCTGCATTGAATATATGCCATCTTCAGTAAGGGAGAAACAGAAAAATCATCTAGATAATGAATAGCTAGAGAGGCACCAAGCCATAGAACACAATCCTGCTGGCCAGGTGGGGTCTCCTTGATGTTAATGGGACACTGTAGGAGTTATTTGCCAAAATCAAGGCCCTAAGAGGAAACAAAGAAATATGTACTGCAATGTACATAAAACTGATGTGTCAAGGCTGTGAATAGCATCTACAAAAAGCAGTTTTCTTCTTTCACTGAATCACAGAATGGTTTGGGTTGGAAGGGATCTCAGAGATCACCTCATTCCAACCCGCTTGCCATGGGCAGGGACACCTTCCACTACATCAGGTTGCTCAAACTCTCATCCAACCTGGCCTTTCCTGTGCCTGGATCCTGGCATCAGGTCACACATTGTCATAAAAGCTCCAGGCTTTTCCAGAAACAAGAAAATAAACAAAGAGGAAACTTGGAAACATGATACAACCAAAATACCTTGTCAAGTGGGAAATATGGCACAGATTCCTCATCCCCATCTTCAATAGGGAGCCCTCCAAACACCACGTTCACTGTACTGGTGTAGATCAGCCGAGAGATGTTGTGGTATTGGCAGGCTGCAGGGACGTACAAAGTAAATTACTTAATGGGAAATGAAACAATGTGGGGGGAAAAAAGTGTTGTATGACCTTATTCTGAGAAACTCTCAAATCTTAGAAGGGAAAATCCTTCCGTTCTAGGAGGGGTGACTTGAAATGCAAAGCACGTTTAAAGGGAAGGCATCAATGTGGAACCAAGGGCTTTACTCTCTGGCACATCCCGCTCTGACACATCACACCCTGTCATAGGATGGAGCATCAAAAGCAATGTTTTGTTTTCTCGTCTTCTGTCAACAACTGTAAAGCATTTGGTAACCAATAATGTGTGCCAAACACCAGCTGACTTTCTCTAAATGGTGTATGGTACTTGATGTGCTCTGCCAACACCCCAATGGCACAGTTAGGTACCTACCCTCAATGATGTATCTTGTTCCATTAATGTTTATACTCTCAATCTGCTCTTTCTGCCACTAGGAAAAAAAAGAAATTGTGCATTTCTGAATACATAGTAAATTCAGTATGGGGATGTTACAATGTCCTCAAATAAAGGTAATTAATTTAGTGCTTTGATTATAAAAAAAGGTCTTTTAGACTGTTGTTTCTGACTTCAAGTAGTCAGATCATTATTTTTAAGCTATGCCTGTATTTTTCTTGTATTTTTGCAGACTAGTCTGCTTGAAGCAAAGAGAACCACAGTGCTCCAAAGAAACACGTCCTGTTATTAGTATGTTAAATATCTGTGTTTCAGTAGCACTTTAGTGATGAGTTGCCTCTGCTCAGAGCAATTGCCATTATGCATTAGTGGCAAATAGCTCTGAGTGAGCTGTTCTATCCAGACAGGGTAATTATTGAAGTTCCTTTTATTATACAGGGTAAGAAAGAGAGGTGTGTGTGTGTGTGTTTGTAACTCTAATCATAAAAGGTGTGACTCAGACTACATCCTCACAGCTTGAAATACAGTGGTCTGTATTTAGATACATAAAATAACTTATAATTCAGTTCAGTTTTTATTCCTCCCAGTGACCTTACACCGAGGAGTTCCTTGTGAAGGTTTAGGGAAGGATCAGGGGTTTGGAGGGAACCAGCCTCTCTTGGCTTTCCTTTGGTCTTTATACTGTTTCAGAGCTCTGCAATGCCAGTTCCACCTCAAACACCCTCTGATGGGGAGGAAATCATTCTGCAAACATCCTGGCACTCCAGTTTGCACAGAGCAATCTACCAAAACACCAGGGCAATGGGAAGAGATAAAATCTACCAGGCTGTGCTACAGCATCAAGTCCCTCATTCTCATTGTGGGCAGTTACACAGAAAAAACCAGAACTATTTGGACTCACTTGCTCTTTTCCTGACATTCCATATGAAGCTACATGAAACACACAGTCAGCCCCTTCACAGGCTGCAAGGATGGCATGGTAATTCCTGAGATCTGCCTGGAACACACAAGAAAGCATATTTGGACTTGACATCAAAGCTTCAGGTGAGCATTTGTCATACAGTGGGTTAGCACAGAGGGAATCCATATATATATATAATGCATATTTAGAATTGTACAGGCTGTACATCCTGGGCCTCAAAACTGGGCCCACCCCAGTGCTTCCTGATAATGATTCTTTCTTCCACAGAACCCAAAGGGCTTGAAAGACATTTGTTAAGCTTCATAATACTCCTGTGTTTTTTCTATAGGTGATTAAACTAAGGCACAGGTGAGGGCAGGGTCCTGAGGAGGCAGGAGCAGAACTGCCCTGTGCTCCACGTTACAATATACTAAAATCCCTTCACCAAAAGTCCCGTGGGATATCTCACACTCTCAAAAAGGTTATTGGAATTTGAAATAATTTGCAGTTAGCTGTTTGGATCCTCTGAAAACCAGTAACACGTTACGGAAAAGGCAAATGAACTAACTTTGACTGCTGGGAAAATACAATTTCTCATACCTGGATACACTCCACTCCACTGGGAATTTCCCAAATAGGCTTGTGCATGTCATAGAGAACAACAGAAGCTCCTCTGCTGGCAAGAGCACATCCCAGCTTGTATCCAAAGTAGCCGCCGCCTCCTGTCACCACAGCTCTCATACTGCTTTTATTCAGTGCTGCAGCATGTCCGTTCCCTTTGGAGTTTTACAAACATTTCAGGTGTCTGTGCACTATATTAGACAGAGCATCCTGAAAATAAATAACAAAGGTTGCAATGTTTTGGGCTAAGGCTTAATTTGCAAATGGCATCCAGAATAGTAAAAGAAAAACTAAACAAAAAAAAAAAATTTGCCTAACAGAAAGAACATGAATTCAAATATTTTCCACAAATGGGTCAAAATTAGAATAACAGTCCAGACCCTAATTTTTTATTAGCAGAAGAGAAATCTCTGGCTATGTGAAATAGTCTGGGCTCAGTTTAGTTCATCCTGGTCTGCATCACAACTCAGAGATGGCTGTAGGGACCAGATGTGCTATAGGGGTCAGACCTGATTTTGAACTCTTGAACTGTCAGGAAAACTCTAAAGATGAACAAATTGCGTTTAAGTTTCTCTGTTTAAAACCAAGCAAGCGGGGCCAGGCAGAACAGCAGCCAAATACAACGTCCCCTAGAGCAAAAGAAACCTTCAATGTTTCTTTCCCTCGACCCCAGTTTATCATAAAGACACATCCGAGGGAAGTGGTATTTCCAGCTCCTTTCTAAGTAGCAGCAGCTGAGCATAAATTAAGAATACACCATGTCATTACCACTGACAGTGATGGAGTTCAGGGATGAGGGTTTCAGGAGGGAAGAGGAATGCCTGATCCTTACTTTATAACTTTAGAAGGTGTATCAGAGAACAAGGCTATCAAATCCCTCACTTTCGAGGGGAACTCCAATAAAATAGCTGCTCTGAAAGAAAGGGCCAATAAGTTCACTAAGAAAAAGTAACAGTTGATCACTTATTTCCCGAGCATGGACGTCCTCGCCCATCTATGGGTTCACCGCTGCCAGTCGGGGCATTTCAGAGGCTGTAGCTGCGAACTCCCCCACCCCGTCGTCACCCAACATCCCTGCCCCGGCCGCGATTAAACATTCAAAGCCACCCGAGCCCCGGCGGGACTCTCTGCATCTCACTTGCAAATGGCCCGGGGCCGCAGGTTCTGGCGCTCCGAGGGAGGGCGGCCCCGAGCCCTCAGCGCGGCCTCGGGCCGTGGCCGTTGGGGCCGTTGCCGTCCCGGGGGAGCCCCCGCTGGTGTCGGGCCCGGGGCCATCCCCCCCGCCGGCCCCACGCACCGCCCGCAGCGACCCTCGGGGTCCCGACCCGCGTCCCGACCGCCCCCGCGCTCCTCAGGGTCCCTCTCATCCCGCAGCATCGCTGGCATCCCCCCGAACCCACGGGCTCCCAAAGCCCCCCTGGGGTCCCACTGCACCCCTGGGTCCTGCTCACCCGGCAGCACCTTTGGGATCCCACAGCCTCCCTGGGACCCTGCTCATCCCACAGCACCTTTGGGATCCCACAACCTCCCTGGGATCCTGCTCATCCCACAGCACCTTTGGGATCCCACAACCTCCCTGGGATCCTGCTCATCCCACAGCACCTTTGGGATCCCACAACCTCCCTGGGACTCTGCTCATCCCACAGCACCTTTGGGATCCCACAGCCTCCCTGGGACTCCGCTCATCCCACAGCACCCTGGGGTGGCTCTTACCTCCGAGTGCCTTCACACGCATCCTGTTGGTAGCGAGGGCTCTGTCCGCACTGAGACACCTGCTGAACGGGTTGTTGAGGAAAAAAAAAAAAGAACGCCTCCTACTTACCAGCTGGACAGTTGGTGGCAGGACATGGCTCAGAGAGGTGCAGACCATCAAAGGCACCTGTGAAACAGCAGGAATTCCCAAGGAGGAGGGTATAATCATAAACAAATGGGCACTGACTAAGGGCCCTGACCACCTGAGCTGGCACTGTGGGTCCCTGTGGTCATTCGAGCCTGGGAGGATGGGAAATGTGTCAGGAGCTGGAGAATTTGAGTGTTACCCATTCCAGGCAAAAATTAAGCTTTGAACATGTTTACCTCTTCTGTTACAGCTGTGCTGTGTCTGAACATTCATATTAAATTTTAATCATTTAAAGACACACTGCAGTTTTGTTAGAGCAGCAGTAACTCAAACAAGAGCCAGCACATGTAGCTCAAGTAGTACAATCTACCCAAGAAGCAACAAATATAAGTCTTAAGAAGGGGAAAAAAGAGAGAGGTTGGATTGTCCCTCATGTCTTGGTGCTTGGTTTGCCTGTTCACCCCCAAATGGCAATTCCCTGAAGGTACAGGGTTGTGGACTGTGACTGTGGGTGTGGATAACATGACCCCAGCAGTAACACCTTGCTGAACTCCCAAGATCTCAAGTGTCCTTCCTCCCCCTTCCCAGAAGCTCTCTAAAAACAGTATTTGTTTCAGTTATTATTTATTATTGCTTTGAATGTACATTGTTTGATTTACAAACACACATAATATTATTTATTACAATTTACAAAGCTTTTGAACAATAAAATTATTTTTACATAAATACGATTTTCAGTCCTCTCACCACCTGTTATTTATAAATATTTCCTTTCTATACTTTTGTCCTATTTCCCAGGTCTCCATAATTCCTCAGACTTACAGACAGTAGCTGTAGCAGCAGCTTCATCAGAGGAGTTGTCTAGTGGCTCTTTTCTTCACTGGAGCTGCTGGACTTGTGGCAGCACTGCAGTCCTACAGTGGTTCCTCTTCTTCCAACTCCTCACCCTCCTGAGTTATCATTTTTAGAAAATCCCTCTCAGCATGAAGCAATGAATTAATGAAGATCCATTAACACTGGTCCTGGTCACTGGTTAATGATGAACTCTCCTTTGATTTGCTCCCGGGGAACATTTCCTGATGTGTCCCATATTTTCACTTTTTGTGATTGTTTTTCTGTGTGTTATTTTTTTTTTCTTTCTAATGAGGTCAGAGAGGTGTCATCATAGTTATAACAATAACAAAGTCCACAGTGGTTGAGGAATGTACCAGGACCAGATCATTAATATTCAGAAACAAAAGGAGGCTTTCTGAAACAGGTGGAGAGTTACTGGATTTTAAAAGAAAGAAAGAACGACCAAACTTAACATAATGCCAAAAACAAACACCATTTTAAGGAATGTGTGATCTTCTTGGCAAGTAGGTCTTGTTTTGAGATAATGATCCACAGAATCAGCAAATGAGAATTTCTTTGGTTTGTAGCCGAGTTGATTCCGTGCCTTGTCTATTCGGAATGTGTGAGTTACAGTCACGTTCCACACCTGAAACCCAAAAGGACAGGTATGGAAGTGATTTTAATATCAGATTTTCCAGAACTTGGATGAAAATATATCAACAATGACATTACAATGGAAACAGAACAGAAAACAGAACTCTACTGCAGAGAATCCTCTCTGCATCCAAAGGGTGTATCGTGGACTTCATGAGAGCTTTGGGCAGCAATATATAAACATTCTCCCTTTTTATATATATTTACCTCATTCCTTGTCAAGAAAGGTGTAAAGCTAAAAACTGGCTTTAGAATCAGGTGCAGATATTCCATCACAGTGGCTGTGAAACACAAAGGTACTTAATGAGACAGACAGCTGGAAAACAATAAACTGAGACAATGCTAACATTGCACATCCTGTAATTCCTACTGATACCAGAGCATGAAATTAGGGTGGTAGAAGGCAGGGTTTAATTTATAAAGTACATGATGGACTCAGTTTATGAATAGCCTTTAAAATTTATCTGGTAATTAGTGCCAAATGGCACAAGTGTTGTTATTTATTAGAATAATGTTAAGTTACATAATTCCTACAGTTTGGGTCCCATCATTTTATAAAACCACTCTGGAGCTTTCTAGGAATAAAAACAAAACCAACCCAGCCCTCAGTAATTAAGAATGTATTTTATTTCTTTTACCTGCTATATGAACCAGCAGAACAGGAATATGTATCCAGGGTTTCCTGTAGCCTAATTTTTCAAACTAGAAAGGGTATAAAAGGAAAGAATAACAGAGAGCTTGTACCAAATTGAGTGTGTCATGAAGCATGAAAATGGAAAGAAAAAAAAAAAGAGATGCTGATAAAACATGTATCTAAAATTTTTTCCAGCTAGTCTTCCTGTCAATACTGGTGGTAAGAAATGCAATTGAAACCCTCTGCTCATTCTTTGGTGCTCATCTCCCACCCTTCAACTGCAATTGGACAGTCAAGGGGAACAAGGCTTTTCCAAGGGGCAAAGTGACCCCGACTGGAATCCTTCCCTACAGTTAAATACAGCCCCACTGTTCTACTGCAGTGATCTTCCCAGAGGAGTTCTCTGTGTTGGCATTGCAGGATTAAAACTTTGGCATGCTGCTGAAATCCCAGCCTGATGTTTATGAAAATATAATGCTTCTGAGATAAGATTCTGAAGGGGCTTCCCCTCTGTGCTGCAGCTGAAGCAGGACAGAGATCAGCAGTGGCTCTGACAAGATGCCCAGGGCAGAGCTTGCCCTGCACTGGGTTTGCTCCACAGAAATGCTGCTGGTCTGCAGCAGGCTCTGCACCCCTGGGCTAAATTATCTCAAAACAGTTAAGCCAAATCCCACAGTTATGCACAGCCAAAACTTCCCTGAAAGGCAGTGGAGCTTTGGGACATGCAGGGAGAACAGGAGTGAGTTTGATGTTAAGTCATGCAGTAATTAATGAGCCCTGAACTTCATGTAGGTTGTATGGTTTGTAGCCAGAGCAGGCCCAGAGCCCCTGAGGTGCCTCCGAGCTGAGCGAGTGCGACACGTACCAAGGGCACGATCCACTCGGAGAAAATCACATTTTCACCATCGTGGATGTAATATGCCTGACCACTCTGTTGAAGAAGCAGAGAAGAACAGTTAGAAAACCACCGTACAGAGGATGGCATTCCCTTCTCTCTCCTACCTACCCATGTCTTGGTTTTGTGGGCGACACACCAGCACGAACACGGGGAATGTTCACAGAGCAGCTCAGCAAACTGCCTGCCCTGCCCTTCACCCTGCTCTCACACAGTTTTGGAGAACCCCACGTGGCAGCAAAGCTCCCCATGATTACCCACGGTGCCACGTGGATGTTCACCTGTGTCTGTACCTGTTGTGTGTTCCTACCACCATAAATGAATCTGGAGCACTCAGGAGATGTGAATGCAGCAGCAGCTGCTGCAACACTGTCAGTTCTGACTTGTTTCACAGTCCTCAGATTGCTGGTGCAATTATGACCAGTAGAAGAAAAAGAAAAAACTTTTTAAAATTGTTCATTAATTTTATACATTTTTTTTTTTAATTTTCAGCCTTGAAAATTAAACTGGAATGTCTCAGAACGGTTGCTCTAATTGTTATGCATCTAAGATCAGAATCTATTTTCAAGAGAATAACAGGATATATAGATTTGTATGATGGTGAATATATTAAGGTAGTTAAAAGTACTGTTTCCTCCAATAAACAAGGAAATTATATATTTTCAAACCAGAATAAAAGCATCATTGTACCATGAGCCAAATGAATTTACATTTGCACTGTCCATGTGTTTCTGGAGCCACACACCATTTTTGAGAATATGACTTCTTGGAGATTCTTTGATCTCAAAATATCAAAACCTAAACCTATCTGACAGCTAAAACTACTGGGACACCGTGATATTTTGTTTACTTACAGCTACATAACCCTTCTCAGAGGTGAGAGCCTCAGCAGCCAGTAAGTGAGCTTGTACCAGATTTCCTATGTGCACCCAGTTCATCTGAACTTCGTGATTCCCAAACTTGAAGTTAAAAAGTCTCCGCTGGATGTTTATCTGCAGGATCAGAACACATGTGATAACTATGTTATTCCTTTATTATGCAGTGTAACATTCATTTTATCTCGGCCCAAATACTTGGAATTTGCTGTATTTGTGTACAATTACACAACAAGAAGTGTGTCACAAGAAGAAAAAAAAAAACTAGTTGGTGGTTTCATGAATCAAAGACTGTTGCAATGATAGGCAGTGGCAAAATATGGTGACATTAGAGTGTTTAGCAGAAACTCAAGTGCATATTTAGAGGTCAATATTTCCATTAAACGATCAGGGATGTAAACCTACTTCTTCTGCCGTGGCATTTCAGCCTTGCATTTTTTAATTTTCACCCCGGCCATGCCTGCAGTGCTCGATTCATACCCTGCATCCCATCCCCTGTCACCCAGCTTTCCCAACAGCCTTCCTGGAGCAAGGGTTAAGAACTGCAATCAAGGTACTTCCACTTGTGTTGTTGCCCTTACAACTACTTGTGGTGTCCTCCAGAGCTGAGTACAAAACACATACGGCTACTCGTGGCAGGTGCCGCTGCTCTTCGGGTCCGTAGATGCCCGGGGGGCGAAGCACGCACGTGTGGAGCTTGTCCCCTCCTGAGGGAGAGAACAACAGGGGACCTTCAGACAGCTTGGATATCAACTTATGGCTGGCTATACATAGTGTGAATTTTACACTGTCAAAATAAAGGCTCGGTCTGCCCATATCTGTGATTTGGCCTCCCGGGAGCTTGATTTCGTTTCCCTGTAAAATTGAATTCAGTAGCTGTGAGAGGCCTGAGCCTGGGAGCCTGACAAGACAAATCCCACAGAAGAGTCTGAACAGAAACAGGGCAGATCAAGCTTTCCTCCTGGTTGTTTGGCTTTTGCTGTTTATTGCAGAGATAAGTTTACAGTTTCTATTTGTCCCTCCCTGCAGACACATGGGAGCAGATCACTCCATTTGCTGTATCCAGACTCCTGGCTGGCTTTGCAGCTCAGGGGCACCACAAAGGAAGAGAAGAGGTCTCCTAAACAGAGGCTTTCGATGAGTTTGAATATTTTAAATCAAAATGAAGAAGTCTGACATGTGAATCCTCAGCAGACCCCTCTGACCCCTGAGAACAGGCACAATGACTTGTCTGGCCAAGAGTAACAGGGGTTGCTTCCTGAGCATGTGCTCAGGAGTTAATCAAGGATGCTAAAATTGAATCCCCACCTAATTTATGTTTGCCAACTTTGCAGTTAAGAGAAATAAGTAGGAATAAATATGTATCCAAAATATGTATCTGAAAATTTCCCTTGCTATGTACACATAGATTTTTAGCCACAACTATTCCTACAGGTGCGACTTTGGAAGTCACCTGATATTACCAACGTGTTAAAGAAACTGCTGCTGTTCCTGCCAGACACCTGCAACAAAATAAATCTTCACTTCAGGCAAAGTCCTCTGCTTACTGATAAATGGGAAAGCAATACCCATTAGCACTACTGGTGATGGGAAAACCCCAAATGCTTTAAACGTACCTTTGAGTAAAGTTCCATTAGCAGCAAGAACCATTTGATCTGCAATTGCCTTGGTTCTGGAATAATGATTAAATTGCTAGAAAGAAAGGCAGAATACAGACATTTAAATCACACTGGTGCATCTGTAAAGGCAAACTTACTGCTTTTGGCTGATAACATTTCAATCTAGCCAGCTCTTAGATATCAGCTGAGCAAAACACAACTAGAAATAGTAACAAGATTTAGCAAATATATACTTTGTGAGGAAAAACTTATCAGACTTATATTTTAGTGGCACAAAGTTAGCTGCAGAGTGAATTTAAGCACAGTAGTATTTACTTAACTTACTTAAATTTTCGTGCTGGATGTACTGAAAAAATTACTCCCAAGCCAAATGTTCTGGTGGCACAGATATTTTTTCAAATTATCCTTTTCCGAATTGAAAAAAGTTTTTTAAAAACCGCAAGTTAAATATGAAATTAAAAATTCAGACTTTCCAAAAAACATTGCCATTTCTTATTGAAGTTATTTGGGAAGTTCTGTATTGACAGACTTTATATTGGAAAATATACCATGGGAAATTCCACAAGCCATTGTGATTTGATTATTTCTTCATTGATCATGGCTCAACTTACATTAAGGAAAAATAATTTCAGGGAATTTGTTGTGATCTACAGTAAAACAGCTTCTGCCCTCAGAGCAGCCTTCACACAACCTGCCCTTCCAAGCACAGTAAATCCATCACATGAACAACAGACCTTTTCCAGTGGAAAATAGGGAACAGTTTCTTCATCTCCTTCTTCAATAGGATTCCCTCCAAACACCACATTCACTGTACTGGTGTAGATCAGCCTGGGGATATTTCTTTGTTTGCAGACTACAAGGATAGACAGAAGAAATTATTTTAAAACAAAAAGGAAGAAATGACAAGTGAACTGGCAGCTTCTCTTTTCGAAAGCAAACATTATGTTTGCACATTTTAATTTTATTTCACTATTTTAATTTTAACATTCACTTATCATTTCATATAGCCTTGTCTTTCATTCAGCTGGAGTTTTTGATCCCAAATATCTGCTATGCAAATATTACAGGTGGTGGTCACCAGATGTTTTAGGATTAGGTAACTTATCATATCGCCACTGGATTGCAGTCACCCACTGGATGGAGGAATCTCCTTGGGGGGAAAATTCCTCCTTCAGAAACATTTCTTGAAACATGTTCACAAATGGAATCAAAAGGAGATGAGTAAGAGCATTTGTTGAGCAGCACTGCCAGTGTATAATCAGCAGTGCTTTAAATGCAAATGAAATTAATGTTATTTCCAAAACAAAGCCTTAATTAAGGATTCCAGTTGCGTGTTATTATAGCTAAATTCTGCTGCATATACGTCATTGCAAACTTGAATAATGTAAATTTCCTCTTCGTTTACCAGTATTTCTGAAGTTTAAGTGAATTAATATTCAAAGTCAGGAGTTTTTCGACTCTGCAGAGCTGTCTGTCCAGCTGGGTCATTGGCTCCTTTTTAAAAAGATGAATCAAATGATTGTGTTGTAAATATTTGGAACAAAAGACAATACTACCATCTGTTATTAAAATGATGATGAACATGTTTGTGCTTCTCCCACACTCTTGCTTTGCTGGGAGCCCATGGAAATTGGTCATGCCACGTTTCTGTGAGTCTGGAGGTTGGGGTAGGAAAAGGGGAATATGTGGGAACCTCTTCCCTCTACCTCATGTAGAATTTTACTTGCCTATTTTCCATTTTGCTTGGTTTTCTTTTAGTAATAACACACAGAGGCAGCAGGAAAAATGGTCTAAATAAAAACTGGTTTTGCCTTTTTTTTTTTTTTTTTTTCATTTGGTTTTTGAAGGAAAAACAAGGAGAAAGTAGCTTTGGTATTTACAATACACTTAGGTTTGAATCAGATGTTAAGAAAGAAAAGCAAGGTACCTACCATCAATTATTATTTTTGTGCCTCCAACGTTTATGGATTCGATCTGATCTTTCTTTTGGAGCTGGAAATAAAGTTTGCACAAGGTTTGATTCATGGAACAGTCACACTCACACCATGATTGTTACAATTGCCAGCTGTGGAACAGCTGAGGCCTTTCTGGGATGTGTTACAGTTCTGTGTCTGCCTGACAGGGATCTCTGGCAGTTCTCATTTTGCCTGTCTTGTTCAGTTGAAAAATAAAAGATAAAGTGCATCTAAAATGAAATTATAATGCTTCAATATTTTGTCACCCCCTCCAGATGATCCATGTCACAGAAACAAGAATTACAGGTGAGGGTTATGCTCCCTGAAAGCTTCCACAAATTCTGTTTCCAGTGCAATCTGCCTTGTTTCCAGAAATAAATGAGTAGTTTCATGACTTTTTTGATAACATTAAAAAAAAAAGAAAAGGATAAGCCTTCTTCTCCAAGATCTTAAAAGTATGATCTCATTTTTCTAGAATATTTTGTAGTACATTAGTTTTATGCTTTGACATTTATTATTTAAGGAATACCTCCCTTGTTGCCTGTATGGATGACTTGACCTTTCTAACCAACTCCTGTCTGACATAAATATTACATCAGTATTACATTCTTTGCTACATGCAGACAATTTATTTCTTTCTCAAAACCAACAACAGAAAACATTGAGAAGATGGTACTTGCTTGTTCTAATCCTGACATTCCACATGCAGCCACATGGAAAACACAGTCAACCCCTTCACATGCTTTGAACACTGCATCGAAATCCCTCACATCGCCCTGGAAATGAGAAAAAAAGGAGGTCTTGACGAGTAGAGCTGCTTACATTCTCTACAGAATCACATTAATTATGGCACTTAATGAAAATCTAAAGATACTTTGATCTATTTTTCACAGTATTTAACTGGCAGCAAACTCGACATTATAAACAGGGTGAAAAAAATCCATGACTAAGAATTTTGTCAGAGTTTTGTTGCGAAGCCAACAGGACTCTGCTTCGATCACAAGGCGTATTTTCCCCCTGAGTCTGCAGCCTGGCAGAACTTGTCTGACTGGAATGGGAGCAGCTCATGCCCCAGTGCTGCAGAATGGAGCCCCAGGGACAACAAAGCCCAGCAGGAAGGGTTCAGCTGTTTGCCAGGGAGTCACCAAATCAGAGAACCCCCTTTTTAGCAGCCTGGGATGGGATTTGTGCCGTCCTCACAGATGTCTTTGTCCATCTAAGGTTTGTTTGAGGTGCACTGTGTGATAACTGTATTAATAGTAGGCCACATATATACAGCTATCAATAAAAATATAATACTTTTATTTTGAGAATGACAATATTTCAAAATATTAGATAGTAGTTACTTTACTGTAATGAACTTGATAGAATAATTCTGAGGTGGCCAAAGTATTTCACAAATATGGCTGAGTTACCCTTCCCACCCTTTACCCAGTACTAAAGTAGCTAACGAGGATAAACAATATTAGCAATCTCCAAATCACTGATCAAGGCCCAGATCTCTGAAGTGACTTATTAATTCATTTACTAGGACTCCACAGTTCCATTTTCCAGGTACTCAGCTATACTTTGTAATATTTATTTTTTTTAATTAAATTACAAACCCCCCTATTCTAGATCATTTGTGAGATCTTGAGTCTCCTCTAGAGCATGTAAATTGCCATCACTCCACCAATTTGAATTGTTAAGAATCAAAACCAATCAGTGCTCATAATGAGTGTCCTGGGAACAGTATGAGCAAGGCAAGGATATGAGACACTTTCCCCCTGAATACTCTTCTAGTCTCTAAGTATTTTCATTCAGAAGATTTTTTGAGCCTAATGGACCTTACCTACTTAGTCACCTCCAAAGGAAGTACATTTTTGGTGAGGCTGCACATGCCTGTTACCCACTGCACGACAAACCACGTCACTTGGTTTGTACTCAACTGACTCCTCCTCATTTCCTCTGGTGGCCCTTCCTTCTTGCTCCAGGAAGGACAGGGAACAGTCAATCCCTATCCATGGCAGTGCCACTCACTCTGCAGAGCTCTCCTGCTCCCAGGTCACCTCTTTCCCAGACTGGAAATCCTAGTTTCCTCAATCATTCCCTGCACAGCAGCCATTCTGCATTTGTGAGCACTTTTAATGCCTTATCTTGCTCTCACCTTTGCCTTGAAATAACTCCCTGAGCAGTGACTTTGTCACTTCATTGTCCCACGGGGGTGAGCTATGAGTGTGGGTGGCATCTCCCACACGGGCCTGCAGGAGCTCACTGGGGACACAGACACTCCCCTGGACTCTGCCATCTCCTCATCGGTTACTTATGCACGTGAGGACCTTCTGCCACGACTTCTTGTCCTCAGTAAGTGTTTTTTAAGTCCTTAGGAGGGGCTGGGCATGAAAGCAGCACCCCGTTATTTCACTGCTGTTCAATGGTTTAAACGTACCTCGACAAAATCGGCTCCGCTGGGGATTTCCCACTGAGGTTTCCGCACATCAAACAGAACCACAGCGATCCCTGACCTAACCAGGGCACATCCCAGATTGTAGCCCAGGTAGCCTCCGCCTCCTGTCACCATTGTCCTTGTGCTCCTGTCCCCCAGCAGCCCGGCAGGCTCCTTCCCTTGGCTCTCCCATTCCCGGCTGGGGAGCTGCTCCGGGGATCCTTCCGGCATCGCAACTGCAACACAGAACAGCTCCTGGAGATTCCTGCACATTGCTCTGGGATCAGGGTCATTTCAGGGACTTTCACATGACAGTGCTCCTTAACATGTTTAAAACGTATAAAGTAATAATCTTGGTGATGGGCTTTCTACGTACGATGAGTAACGATCTCAATACTTTTATTCCAAGATACAGGTTTTTCCTCATACCCAGAAATTTCATATTATATAGTAATAAAGAGGCTTTAGAGCCATTATAATTACTTAACCTTAACAGGTATAATTACATTTTCAAATGCTTGATTTGATCAAACATTTTACTCTTGAAAACTCACTGACTTCTGATATATTAATACCAAGTAGATGCCACCCTACTAGTCAGGAAAATAAACTACCACATTAAATAAGGAATATAAGAAAGGATGCATCTACTATTAACATTCACTTTATTTCACATTGGGTCACAGTTCTTCAGCAATGATAAAAGTTTGTTTCTATTTTAAGCTTTTCTGGTTACACACTAAATACATTTATTTTTCTGTCCAGTTTTGACTAACTTGTCCATATTATTCTCATTAGGGCATTTCTATACAGCTAAACTAGTGTGAAACACAAGTGTAAAATGCAAGCTCCTTATGTTGAAAAATATCCTGACAGTTCAAAACTGAAAAATAATCCATATTTCCAAACAAAATTTAAATTGGAACTAAAATAACAAAACTAAACCAAGTATGCTCTCCTGTTCAAGCAAGGAAACATAAATTTGCACCTCTAGATTGTGCAGTAGTCTTAAGCCATAAAAAGCTCTTGGTCTTCTGAGAAAAAACATCTTTTTACACACTATAAAGAGAACTGAAGTCAAGCTTATCACAAATACCACAAAACGACATTTGAAATATTTGAATACTTGTAATTAATACCTCCTTCAATTTTAAATACGACAGAGGTTGTACAAAAAAGTTTAAAGTTTTTTTTTTCCTGATATCTCTTTCTGCACTAATGGCATTAATATATTCATCTGCTTCATGGAATTAGAAAACTGATAAATGATTTTCTTTAAGAAAATACTTCTTTCCAGATAGGTAATTTTTTTTTCCCCTCTGAATTTATGGGAGCTATTCTGATTTATTAATGCATGATGAGCAGAGCCGCATCTCAGGCACTGGGAGTTGCTCTTCGCTCCCCTGCTGTCACTTCAGATATTAAAACTGCACAGATTATTTCCCATAAAAACATTTCAGGTTTTTACAATCAGCTAAAGAAGCAGTCAGTACCCTTGGTAGAATGCTGGCTGGCAGCTGTCCCAGTCCTTCCCGGCCAGGTGAGGTGGGGAGAGGTCTCTGTGCTGGACAATCCGTAACTCCGGGGCATCAGGAGCTCTCAGGGCAGGGATGTTCACATGTGCTCAGGCCCTTTTGCTGTTCCTGCTCCTTTGTAGCTGCTGGCTGGGCTGAGAGCCAAAAAAGGGCAGGGCTTAATTGGTACATAATTTACCTTCCTTTTTTTGGGGGAAAAAATAGAATATTTTCTCTACATCAGACCCTCTTTACTGTCACCTGGTAGAAGGATAAGGCAGTAGGTGACACAAATCTACTGTTGGTACCAGCAGGGTGTAGATAAACTGTAGGAGAGAGGAAACAAAACTCCAGTTTGGCAGTGGTACCCAGCACTTCCATCCTGACTCTTCTGTCTTCATCCCTAACCCAAATTTGTATTTGCAGACACCTGTAGGCACAAGGTTTGTTTCTCTGGCTTCCAAGATGAATGAAGGCAGTAAATTAACTCACAGACAACACAACAGGGAAAGGTGACTTACTGTTTAATAATACATTTTAAATTAATGGTAATTAATTAAATGATTAACAAGTATAGACGTTGATCCTAAGATTTTAAAGCCCTTTTAAAACAAATATCCTTTTACAAATTAAACAATGAGAAATCAAAGCCAACATTTTTAAAAGGGTGTGTCCAAAATTAACTCTCAAAGCAGTAGTTAAGATGGTAAAGAAACACTCCCACATCTAAATATAATTGACTACAATTTTCAATGTCTGCATGTTAGAAATAGCTCAAGTTCACAGGCGGCCTTGCAATTGAAATGTAATTTAATGTTCACGTGCTGACAGGAACTCAAAGTGACACCCAGGCAGGTACATTTTAGCATAACATGCATGTTCTTAAGTCCCAGTGGTTGGCATTAGAACCTGACCCTTTGAGCCTGGGGCACTGATCTGCACTTCTTGGATTGCTGGATGAGGGACAAACCCAGCTCAGAGTAAAACCCCAAACCCACCAAATTCCCTGGTTTGAGTTGCCCGCAGCACTGAGAGCCTTTACCATTTAATGCAAGAAATAAAGTGCCCATTCTAGCCCTGAACTACCCTAGAACTCCTCCACAAGTCAAAGCAGCTGGTCAGCTTATTCATGGATATCGATCCCTCATTTCTCAGTGAAATTCAACAAAGAATATTGTAACTTGGCTTTGGGTTCCAGCAGAAGGGGACACCTCAGAGGAGCTTTCAGAACTGCTGTTCTGTACTCTCTTAACTTCAGTGAAGAGGGGTGACCACATTTTAGTCAGTGCATCCTGCTAAGTACTTTTGAAAGAAACAGCAGCTGAAGTTGCAAGGAGAAAAGCTGCTGCATTAAGATTGGAGCTTGCTTTTTGAATC
Organism: Empidonax traillii; assembly: GCF_003031625.1. Lineage (NCBI taxonomy): Eukaryota > Metazoa > Chordata > Aves > Passeriformes > Tyrannidae > Empidonax > Empidonax traillii. The sequence goes on along the minus strand of NW_020955908.1, from coordinate 242,142 downwards.
ACAACTCCAGACTGCCTTTTTCTACCTTTTCTCCTCTGACCAGTCCCAGTTCATGCAGGCACACAGGAAAAAAACATGCAGTTAACTCTTGCAGGAGATGACTGTATAAAACACAACAGGAAGGTGTCAGAGGGTTTGTCTTACACAAGTTCATTTCAAATTACATGCTGATAGATGCAGGTGGGAATTGAGCAAGGAGGACTTGGCCCAAGACAGACAGCACAGTGTGTGTCTCCAGCCTACAAAGTCTTGTCCCTGGGCTGGTTCTGAGGGCAGTGCTGGGTCCCAGAGAGGAGATGTGAGACCAGGGCTTTGTCCCTTCCACTCAGCAGGTCCCGTTAACTCCCCAGCTCCACATCTGCAGGCCATGGAACAGCAGCAGTGCCCCAGCTCTGAGGTAACAGGAACCTGAGGGAGCTTTTTAGTGGTGTGGAAGATCCTGTGCAGAAGGAGCCTCTAACAGAGATACCAAAGCGTGCAAAGCTCAGCAGAGGTGTGAGCTGGGCTGACGGATGGATGGTTGACATGAGTCACAGGCAGGATGAGGGGTTCTGCAGTGCCCCAGGGCAGGGGAATAGCACAAAAGCTTCACAAACTCAGCTCTCTCTTAAAGCTACTCAAGGATAGCATTTTGCTGAGTTAATTACAGCATAAAAATATCCTCTCTTCATCTGACTTATTAAAAAATTCTTTATCTATGCCCTAAATTAGCAGAGGTGTCCAAGCTCTTGTGTGTTTGAACAGCTCCTTGCGCACTTGTTCACATGCAGATGCCCCATCACAGGTACTGACAGAGCCTGTGAACTCAGAGTGGTGAGACTTGTCTGGACAGTGCACCACATCACTGATCCCTCTGCAACCCCAGAGAAGTCTGGACAGATCTGCTGTAGGGTGTAAGCACTTCTGACTAAATCTACTGATCTCTTTGTGACTACAAAAACATTCCCCCTCATCACAAGGACTGAGTCTAAACCAACAGAGAGCTGAGAGAAGGGAAATGTCACTGGTGAGGGAATCACACTTTGAGAGAAGACAAAAATGTTAAGTGAGGGAATCACGCTTTGAGAGAAGACAAAAATGTTAAAAAGCACTTAAATCAGAAAGTCTTGCAATGTTAATGGAAAAGAGGAAAAGAACAAAACTCTCCTCTAATTATGTCTTGCTGTCTTAAAATTTTTGGTCAAGAAGATAAATCATGGTATCTGAATTAAAGGAAAGCCAGGAATATTTATTTATCCTATAACCCAATGCTAAACAATGGCACATATCAAATATTTCTAAGGCATGACATCATCCTTAAAAAAGGCTTCCCAATTAATGCAATAACAGATGTAATTTAATACCCAAAGTATGATGGCAATACAACATTCTTCACATTCCTTGCTAAGTTAGAAGGGTAAGACACAGAGGCAAAGCAACTTACCCATGTCACACTTAAAGTTCAGACCAGAAGGGAAAAGAAGATGCAGCTCCTTATTCCAAGCTGCAAAGCTGAGAGATCAGGTTCTTCTTCTTAAATCCCTCCACTCTTCATTACCATACATAAACAGTCTCACTCTGTTCCTTCCCTTTTCCCATTTCTTTGTGGATTTGAGTTACAGTTCTGCATATTTCACTGTTTCCTCATGGAAGGAATAAAGCAGACAGAAATACAGCCTTGGAATGTGTCATATACAGTGCTTTTCCCATGACTTTGTGCTCATTTCCTCTGCATTCGCGGCTGCTTTGCATGTTACACAGATTGATTTACAGGTCAAATGAAATGATAACTGTGAGCCTGCATTGCCAAGTCAGGATGGAATTACAGGAAGAAACAAAACAACTCCTCACAGTAGCACTGAACATCCCTTTATCAGCTCTTAGGTCTTGTTAAAAAAAAAAAGAAAGGCAACAGTTTACGCAATATTTGAAGGGAAAGAACACAAATGCATCATAAATAAAAATACTGCATTAAATTGTACTGAATAAAGGCAGGTTTCTATATAATTAGCAGGGATCACAGGTTGGCTTCTTACACACAGGAATGAACTATATAGATTCAGGTTTATAAAGGACTACAAGACCAACTCCAATAGTTTTCCTTTTAATTCAAAGGTTTTCTAATGGTTGTTGCACTAGAGAGAAGTACAGATCATCATTACTATTACCTGGTTTGCTTTCATCCCAAAAACCACTGGAGGAGTCCTGAGGGCATGGGAGGTGGCTTGGGATGGACAGAAGAGGAGGATGTTTTGCACTGGGCCCACTGGGAATCATTGAAAATCTTCTACCAGGTGTCATTTGCAAATTCCATTCACCTCTATCGTTGTTATTAACCCAGAAATCGTAGCAAAAGCTGCAGAACTTTCCAAGTAGGAAAGAAAAGAGGAGAAACTCTCTAGAAGAGATGAGGTTTGTTATTTGCTGGTTGTTTGGAAAGAGCCTTGGTACCACATTAAATGTGGCCATGATGACAGGGGCAGCCCCTAGTACTGAAAGGATGTCAAGTTGTGGCTTTCAAGGCCAGCCTAAACTACCTATCAAATTCTGGGCAGAATTTAAGATTCTAACTGATGAAGTCTCACACGATATGAGTCAGAGATTATCAGTGTCCTCACACAGTAGTTCCACCAGTGCATTCAGTAGTTACCTAAGCCCTAGATTATCATTATTGTAACAGAGACAGGGAAGGAAATGGGTGTTTTCTACTGCTGGCAGGTTTCTGGAATTGAGTCTTCCCTTCTTCCTCTCTCTGTCTTAATTATTTATTTAAACTAATCCATAAGCAAACATCTCACATGCATCTGTTGGAGATGGTTTCTCAGAGGACTGAGGTTCAGTGGAATGAAAAGTATTCTAAATACATCTGACTGAGATGCTTTAAAACAATCAATGAAAATTCCTGTGACTTGGTTGTATTTGGGTGCCTAAAGTCTTTGTGGTTACAGATAGGTGCTCACAGCAGGCAACATGCAATTCTCCAGCACAGAGCAATCCTTCCAACAGAATTCCAAAGGACACAACACTCACTGCCGTTACCTTCCTCTGGAGCAGAATCAGCTCCTGGGGTTGACTCAAATCCAGGCATATTTGGATGGAGGAATTTGTTCCTGTGCCAAGCTGTCCCACCCTTCTTCTGGAAGCTGCTGTGCCCTGAAGCACAACAAAGGAGTTCCTGCACTGCCAGTCCACACTAAGGTTTCATGAGCATGGTCACCAGTTCAGTGTAGCACAGGAGCTGGAGACTGTAAATTATGGCAGTAGATGGGCAGTTCCATATGGGAGTCACCCACTCCTGCTGGGAGAACAGCACTGCTCTGGTGGGGGCAGCACACGTACTATGAGGTGACAACTGGTTTAGCCATTTGTCCTTAATTCACTGCACGCCAATAACCACGTCCAGTGAGTCACGGCACTGACACGGCTCACAAACGAGCTGGCAGAAAAACATGCACCTTGGTCAATTATAAAACTCCTCTTTATTATGCCCTGAATGCAGTGAACTGCATTCCAGCAAGTATAAGGCAGGAAAGCGAGTGACATAAACCTGACAGACCGACACCGGAGTCACTCCCAGAGCACTCCATAACTCCGATCATCCCAAATGAACCACCTTCTTAAAATGTGTGCCTGGCTCAGCAGCCCTCAGATTGATGGGACAGGTAGGGTGGGGGTTTGCAGATGGGTAACAAGGAGGAAACAGGGTCTGTATTTGAAGGAAGGGGGTAGGGAGCAGGGCTGAGCAGTCTCCAACAAGGCTTGGGCTGCACAGCCTGAACACACGGACAAAAGAGGTGAACCTGGAGGGGGTGCAGTGACTAAATACTGCAATATCTGACTCTTACAGCTTCTGTTACCCAGATTCCCACGAAAGAGAAGATTCCTGAGTTTTTAACACCTACTCTAAGTGTGAGAGCTCAAGAGAACCAGAGACACGTGCTCTGCTCTGCCCACAGAAACAACCAGTCCGAGCCAAAACAAACAGCTGAGTGACGAGTACGAGTGTAGGCTGCTCCAACTGAGGATTGCACAGATCCACTGGCAGTCAGCCTGTGTAAATGGAACTGTTTTGAATGAGTAAAATCTCTGAACACCAAGTATTACATAGGGGAAAAAAAGGGCTATAAAATGAGAGGTTTGACAATTGCAATTTAACAGAACCCACTGAAATTGGACATGTGCATGACAATCTTACTTCACACAGAGCCTCTGAGATCATTTACCACACCTGCACAAGCATATTTCCTTTTAAGTTCTTTGAAAGGACCTTTATATGAATATCAGAATCTCTGCTACAGTACTGTGACAGTTCTCAAATCCTCCAAGGGACACATAAGAAACCCCTCTTGGCCATACAGAATACTCATCCTTCCTACCTGGATTGACTGTTTTAACAGTAAATTTAAATGTACTAAGTTAATTTCTTAGTACAGATCCACTTATTTTATCAGTGATTGTCATCTAATATTTCTACACCGCAAACAGAGATGTAAGTAATCCTATTAATTTACAACTAATATTTTCATATCAAAGCATCTCAGCAATTCCACACAGACACTACTGGAGGGACAGAAAAGAGACTGTCTCTCAGAGTAAATCCAGTCATCCCCATCAGCTGGCACTCAGGAGATGCAATTGCTCCTGAATAAATGCGGATCAAGCATCTGAGTTTTGCAATCTAAATCCATTTTTATTATATTACATATTTTAAACACTTGAAAGGAATTTATAATCCTCTGAAAGGCAACAATAAACACCTACAGAATACTAGTGAGCTGTCATTACTGAGCTTAGCAGTAAAAAGAAGTGTACTTCATAAATCAGCTGGTACTGGCAACATATTTTTAATCTCTCCAGACAGGAAATACACAAGAACTTAACAGAATTGCTCAGAAGACTTGCAGTGTCTGGTTATACAAACATAACCAGGCTGTATCAGCAACAATGTGTTACTTGTTTGCATTCTCTGATAATTTCTGAGTCATCAACTCTAAATAATTCTGTATCAGCAACTTAAAAAAGCAAAGACTTGAAACAATTCTTAGCAAACTTCTCTTGACAAAAACATGAATTCCAAGCTTTGTTTTCTGCACTACAGTTATTGCTTGGATTTTCTATGCAAAACTGGCCTACAGAATTCTCTTCCTAATATCACAGCCATCCCTCCCATCTGCTGGGGATAACGAGCACCAGGAAGGAAATCTCAAACCAACTGCCAAAAAAAGGACGATTTGGACATACCACCATTGAAGAAATTATTAAAATGATGCAGTAGAACAGAAACAAAAGTTGTAACCCTGTATAACTGCTAATTATGTTAGAAATACACTTCTAAAATTTGAATTAGCTATATTTTTGAAATTGAAAACTATCCTCTACTTATGCTTAACCTTTGGAGAGTTCAGGGCTTGATTTACTTTGAGTCCTGCAAAGTCTGCAAGAGGAGTCAATGCAGCACTTGTCATCTGCAACTTTTCTTGCCAGCACTCGTGACAACAAAGAATCCATCTTCTCTCTTTCAGCTGGAAGCTTTGAGCACACTCTGACTCCAAACCTCTTCAGCATCTTTTCCATGTCTAAAATTTAATCCTACAAGTGAAGCACATGAAGGGATTTTAAAGTACAACTCAAAATATATAAACTGCACGGGCTCCCCATCACCCCTGACAAAGTGGCAATGGAGAAACAATCCAAATGAAAGTGAAAGTCTCCTTCCATGTTTAATGGGGCTCCAGGGCTATGGACTTTCTGAAGTACTTTCACAGGAATGTTGTCCTTTACACTGTACAAGCAAAGCAGTTTTCCTTGGAAGGTTGAAAGACTGAGATGGTTGTGGAACACCAGGTTTATCTCTGCATGTCTGTAACAACTCCCTCGCTACCACAGGATGGTTACACATTCATTTCCTCTCCAAGCATTTCTCTTGAGTGATCAGCCCTTAAATGCTGAATTCTGCACATCCCTGGCCAAGCTCCAGGTTCCACTCTCCATGAACAAGCACCTTTAGCCAGTGGGGCTGACTGTTTGTTGTTTTTTTTTTTTTCCTCTTTAAATGACTGGGCAATGTTTTTAAAAGGAAATACAAACTCTAGCCACAGAAAAAAGGATTTAAAACCCAGTCTCACTATGCATTACCCAATTCCCTGATGAATCTCTTGGCAGTGTTCTCTAGTGCAACTCTCTGCAGTTGTCTGTGTGTCCACTGCTTTCCCTCACACAGCTCTGTGGGAAATGCTTCTGTCTTGTTGAGCACTGAGGAAGTTCTTCCACTCAGCCCTTTCTCTTTTCCTGTGGTTTTTACTGTGCCAGGTTAAAAGCAGCAGGTTGGAGGTCAGCTCTGGGAGAGGTTTAGATTGCCCAGCTGCCTCTCCCACCCCTGTAACAACAGTCCCATATTACCCTTCTACTGAACACATGAACTCCGTATAAACTGTGATCCATTTACCTGAGCACTTCTTTGAAAGCTGGAATTGTCCTTTTGGTTCATACTCCATTTTTCAAGTAATAATCTGTTTGAAAGAAAAACAAACCCCAAAGAATTCCAGCAGTTTCTCACACAAGCACACAGTACCTTCGTGTCTTTGTTCAGCTGTGCCTTTGGACGACAGAAAATCTTTTATTTGGGGAGGTATAATGCATTTTAAAGCTCTTTGCAAGTACTTTTGCCCACTATTCCTATTGAAATGGTGCTTTCTGCTTCTGGATTGGCAGTCAGGAAGGATAACAGTGAAGAAACATAAGGATCAATACAATTTAATTGTCCTTCAGTCCTATTTTTTATATAGCAGACACTGGGAGTCAGATACTCTCGTCTTCCTTCCATGAAATAAAAAACACAAAGACTCTTGATAAATGCTCACCTCCAAGATTTTGCCTGCTTTAAGAAACTTCTGGCTTTTGCTACTTCTTGAATAAGTTTCTTTAAATCATCTCCTTCAAAGTAAGGGAAAGCTGGATCCTGAAAACATAGTTACAATATTCTACTTTAACTTGCAACAATTCAAAATGTCCTGTTTCTACCCACTTAAATAACTGAGCTTAAGTTCTAAATTTCCCTGTTTGCAGAGAAGGTCTTGGCCTTACAAGGGGAGAGCAGAGCAATTCCAGATCGAACCTCATTCTGTTCACTAACACTTCCCTGCTGTGGGAATCCCTGAGCTCTCATGCAGGAGAATTAATGTGCTAAACACTGTAGAATGATTTGACAATTCCTTAAATGAAATACAAGATGGCAAGGACAAGAAAGCACAGTGAAAGCTAAAGTTAGCTTAAAACTCACAGTGTCCAAACACAAGATATATTTTTTCCTTCTCTTTCAAAACCTTTATTGAATTGTATCCTCCTTTCCTGGGTTTGGGCACCTGACCAAGGCAGTTAAAAGAAAGGCAAAGACAGATCCCAAGATTTCTCCTTTTGCTTTCCATGTTAAACATCTTAGGAGCCTTCTGCTATTTTTTCTCATTATTTTGCTTTTTAAAATGCAGTTTGAAGAACTAAGTTGAAATCAAACAACTCAAACCAATTCACTTAGCATACTTCATCTTCAAGCCCCTCTGCCAATATTCTGTGTGCTGTTAATTGTCCATCTTCATCTCCAAACCAGCAGTGGTAACGCCCTCCTGTTTGGGAAGCAAGTTTCTTCAGAAATTCATTAGCCCCTCTGTTAACAACAGAAGTAGAAAGTTGCTTATGAAAATTGATTTCTCTGAAAGCAATAGCAGAAGAAAAAGAATTTTTAAGAACTCAAAAAATACTACATCAAAAAACAGTTTGGAGGACATGATTGTAAACTTCTGTATGAAATGTAGGTCATGTGGTAAATACCTGTGTCAGAACAACCTCCCCGTTCCCATCTTGTTAACAGAGACTTCTGACAATAAATAAACTGGTACTTTCCAAAGTTTTCTTGCTGTTCTTGCAAAGTATCATATACCTGTCTGCACAGCTGAAAGAAATGGTGTGGATTTTAATATCTTGTTCCTTTCTCAATCGTTCAATTTCTTCCAAAATCAGACTGCAACTGGTGTCTGGTTTTCCATCAGTCAACAGATACAGTGCCTCTACACCCTGGAAACTGAGAGCCTTCTGAAAAGCAAAACACAAGCTGAAATAATTAGTACATTTCTATGACAAGTTATATTTAGGAACAAAAACACCATTCCAATGATTTAAGATCGTTTTATATTTACCACATCATTAATCAACTTACTTTTGTCTTTTCCTTTTCACTCATTATGAAAGAGATCAAGGATATAAATTTGAATAATAGAATAGATAATTTGTAGTATAAGACAACATATCCATAAGCAGGAAGTCATGAAGAAATGACTTACTGAAATAAGAAAATTAATTGGTTTTGGAGAACTGCTGACAAAGGATTTTTTACATCACATTTTATGGGAGTTAAAGAGCCTGAAAATCAGGCTCACTAGGACCTGGCCCTTTCACATTATGCAAACCTGCTACAGTCATTAACTCAGTGGACATTTTTGTATTACAGACACACCTCAGAGTTCTACTGGACTTGACTCATGATGAATTCCATAACATTTCTATGGAGACTGTGTAAGGGGGTCTGCAAGAAGAACCATTCATTTAAGGCAACACTTCTATTTCGATTCAAACTTGAAATCTCATGAAATAGCAAGTTCTTTCAGCTTCTGTTTTAAATTATTATTACCATTTAATTTCTACACTGAAAATTTTCATAGGAGAAAAATTTCTTCACCTGTTACTGAAGTTCAAGAATGGCACTCAAAACTGCTTCTTGCTTTGGCTCAGAGCAAATATCACAGCCACAGTTGTAAATTAACAAAATTTTCAGCCAGTTCACTCACCTGTAAAGCTGGGAGGATGCAGGTGTTACCATGGGCATGGAGTCTGGAAACCCACTGCACAGCATCATGACATGTTTCATCAGTGGCCTCTACAAGACACTCTTTCCAACTCTCGGTATTTTCTGCAAATCTCAGCAGGTTAAACCTGAGGAGAGAGATGAGCCACAACATTTAACCCTCACCAATACAATCAGTCACTTTGGATAAGGCAGTTTTGGAGTAAATAAATAAATTCATTTAAAAAACCCCAAAAACCCAATAGAAAAAGAAAAACCCAACCAAGTCCCCCACCAAAGAGCCCAGTGTTGGATTAAATCTTCAGCTTTGGAGGAGTCAAAAAGCATCTCTCACTCTGCATGAACAGAAGATCTGTGGCAATGCTGAGCCCAAAAGGGCACTGGCCTTCAACAAAGGCTCAGATCTTACAGAGCTCAGAACTAAAAACTGGTTAAAAAGAACAGAAGCAGCAGTTTTGTCACATGCACATTATATCGAATATATAACAATTACTGGGATCGTGTTTCAGCACTGTGATTAACAAGCACTCTGATTACACATTAATAACTAGTGCAGAGTTCACTCTTTATCAGTAACTCACCATACCTGACCTCATTTCTTCTCAGCTGTTCCCAGATAAGGGAGGTGAGTTCTTTCGTGACGTGTGGCAGATGTGGGTCCGTGGAACCAGACGTGTCAATCAAAACACAGACATTTGCTTCCAAAATGGTCCCAAACAACCTTCGGCTTCCTGGGCCAGAACATGCAAACTAATTAAGGGTCATTACACAGGAGCATTTTATTGAGCACACTGTAAATCTTCAGTTTTTAGGGGTTATTCTGGGCACATTTCTACATCATTAAGTCTAATCTACGCAGCAACCAGGTCGTTAAAAGATAAATAATAGAAAAGTTTTCTGCCATTTCAAATCTAGCACTTTCAAGCATTAATTTTTAGCCAACTGTAGCAACTTGCATGAAATCATCTGTATCTCCTACTTCACAATCCAGCAAAAAAATTAAACAAAGATCTTTATGGGCAACAGAGAGATGAAAATGCTCTTCACCAGCAGTGATGCTTAACTTCTAAACAGGGCACATTCTGAGCAAAAGAAACAAAAAAGTAATTTAATTGTATATGTTACTGTATGCATTTTTGTTGATAGAAAGCTTCTGGTTCTGTATTCAGGAACACAACATCCAAAAAGCAAAAACTTGCATCACAGCCCTAATGATTTCCCAGCAAACGAGATGTTCATCAGAATTCTATCGAATTCTTGCATTCCTAAAAATGAGGTTTAAACTTTCCAGTGAAACACCAAATGGATAACCCTTTGTTCCTGCTTGAGGTTTGGATTTGTTCTGTTGGAGATGGCAGAGCAGAGGGTTTTGTTTATATTTAAGCTGCTCAGCAATACCTGAGAGAAGCCAGTGGATCCTCTGGATGTAGCGCTGCACCACTCGCTCCAGCTGAGCCGTGTAGATTTCCAGCTCTTTGGGTTGGAACTGCAGATGTTTCACAACCCCCTGGAAAAATGCAGTTTATATAAGAACATCTTCCTTCAGGAAACCTGAGCTCAGCTGCTCAGCTGCTATTTATGCAGCATTGGCATGTTTTTGGCTTTCTTTACCTCTAGGAAATAGGGTAAGAAAACAATTTGGTGACTCTTTTGTTGGTAAGTAACTGGTTTACCAAAAATTAGGGAAGCCTGGTTCTCATCTCAGCCAGCTGTGCTGGCAACACAATTATCTAATTTGAGTGGACAGGTGCATCTCTTGCATTACATCTGAGAGTTTATAGATGTGATAGAGCAATAATATCCTTTCTATGCTTCTCTCCAGTCATTACACAAACGGAAAAATCAAGATCCAACATTTTCCCGGTTTCAACTTCCCAGGATTTTGAAAAGATTTACTTAAAATTTTTAAAATTGTTTTTCATACTGTATGAGCAGAAGGGATACTAAAGATCCCATGCAGTTTGGACTTCAAACATCCTAAATTTTTTTTTTTTTGTGGTGAATAAAAGACCTTCTCTGGCTTTCTACCAGAAGTATGAATTAGAAAGAAGAACAGAGCTGAGTGGAGAGACCATCACACCAGCAAGCCACAAACACTGATCAGCATGCACTGCCTGAAACAAATACAAAGCCTTTCAGTGAAGTAGATACATGTAAAAACTTACATTGATTTCTGCACTAGGGAAGATAGAACAGTATTTTGCTGATACTTTCTTGTGCAGGGACTCCACAGTTTTGTTTCGGTGGGTACAGCCTGGACCAAACATCAGCCTGGGCAGTTCCAGTTCAAGCTTTTTTATACTGTACTTGGCCAGCCACTTGTAAGACAAACCGAGGGAACAATTGGTTGTTGGAAAATAGTTAGAGTACTTTAATTTTAAGTAATGATACATTGTAGAGAGTCACAATCAACATGTTCACATTCATTCAGGTGGATGGTTCCAAAATGGCAATTTATTAGTGAGGTGAAAATGACCTCTTTACTTGAGCAGATTTCCTCTTCTTTTGGCAACAAGACAGAGGGATGGGACTTTCTTATGCACAGAGTCTTTGGGTATTTCTGGTACACTGTCCCTGTTTAAGAAAATGAACAGTAATATTGAGAGCTCTAGGTTAAAATATTAACCCTTTTGAATCACATATGACCACTGATTTAAGAAGCCCAACCAGACAAAACCCCCCGACAAACCAAACCCCCAAACCCACAGACTAACATTTCACACAAAATCGTGCAGTTTCTATACATCAAAGTACCTAAAAAAGTCACTTATTTTTTAAAACTGCCACCTTCCAAAAATTCCAAACCAAATCTTCTATAATCATCTAAAACACGATGAAAGCATTTTAACTTGGAGCATCTTTAACCCCAAAGAACTTCACAGGAAATAAAAAGGATAAAAACCAGAGCCTCCCACCCCCACTCAAACAAAAAAATCTTTACCCCTATTTGATAAATTCACTGCCACTCGCCGTTTAAAGGACATTGGTTATCAGAGACTTAACAACCTGAAAGTTTTATAATCAAAATGCATCCTATTCTGGTAAGACTTACCCACATTTCTTCCTTTCTCAGTGTAAAATACAGAGAGAGAAAACTCTGGCTGCTTCCTTGGTTTATCCTTTCTTTTATTCTCAGTCTGAGGCCATTCTTTTACTGTTTGTGCTATAAATAAATAAGAAATAAAAAAAAACCAACAAAATTTACTTCAGCTAGATAAAACTCTTACATGTAACCCTGTTCTTCACCACACACATCAGACATTTCCTGATACAGGCTGGGTATTCAATCATTATGAGCTGAAAATCACTACACAAAACAACCACAATGTTTTCTATCAGTCTGATTAAAGATTAAAACTTCACGTGTTTCTAAAAGCTTAAATAAAATCTCTAATCTAAAAAAAAACACAAAAAACAAACTCCAAAGAAACTGAAGAGAAAAAGCCCCTAATGCATCCAGACCTGGTGGAATTTCTGCTTTGGCACTGGGAGGACGCCAGGCCAGGACTCTTACAGGAGTATTTCTGCCTGCACCGTGGTTGTCTTTAACATCCTACAAGCACATGAAAAAAATAATTGTAAAAAGTGTTTCAGTTGGATCATAACTGCATTATTCAAAACTGGAATTGCCCTTCACTGTTCTCCAATTTCTGCTTTATCTGGTTTTTCTGGCAAGTCAGCAGACAGCCGTGACCACGTGTTAATTTGTGGTTTCTTGCTGGGTGAAGTAACTCTAATTGCTCTGTTTTAATTATCTTGCCCATATCATCTGCTGCCATAAAACTGGAGACCAACATCTACAGCCAGAGGAGTTGGGACCACCTTGGTCACTTGAAGGTGCAGTTTAGTATGGTAAGGGAATTGTTTTATGGAATACAGTGTAGAGCATCTTCCTCAGCATTTCACTGAACAGTGGAAATCCAGTGCCGACCCCAGAAATTCCTCCTTTAGGTGTCTGGCTCATCCCAGCAGGGGCTCTGCTGAACAACACAGCCCCTGTGTAACCCTAGTGTAGGGTAAGGCTTTTGCTGTGACACTGAGCCTTCAGGTAAGTCACATCTCACTGAACATACGGCACTACTATAAATACCCCCAAACATCTACAGACAACCCTGTACCAGTTTTCTGCAAGTTCAATCCCTGCAAAACTATGCTTTGTAGTTGTCTCTGAGCAATTACTTTTCCCCTGCATTTGTGAGGAGGTGTTGGGAATATGCCACTTTTGCTAACACAGCCTGGAAGGCCTGAGTGAGCTCACCTACAAAGTCTGTAACATTCTCACACCTACATTGCCATTCCCAGCATTCCCACACCTACAATGCTGTTCCCACGAGAGCTGAAAGTTCCAGGTGAAAGGTTAAACATATCCTCTGCAACAGAAAGCTCTGTATCTCTTCATTTACACACCAAAATGGTAAACACTGGCACTGGCCCTTTCTGTATTACAGATTTGCACACCCACTCAAACCAGACGTGTGCACAGTCCAAAACAACACAGAAAACATCAGCCAAATCCCAAAGGACTCAGCAGTGTAACTCCATGGAAATAGGCACAGTGGGCAGGAAACAAATCCTGAATCCTGCTCTTGTTTTGTGCTGGACATGCTACTGAGCTGCAGCTCCTCTGTAAATGAGCAGAACACCATAACATTCAGTACCTTCCAGAAGGACCTGCAAAACAGATGTAATTTGGTAAAGCACATTTCTGCTTTGCCCATATTTTCATTAATTATTAAGCTTTTAAGGTCAGAGGGGGATTATTTAGACACTACACTGTGGTTCCACTACAATTCATTCCTCAGCAGGAGTCAGTGAGATGGACTTTTTGGTACAGGTAGCATTTTGAATGCAAATGTAAATTCAGAGTTCTATCACAGTGCTGGTTTAATTCCCTCAGATATTCAGCTGAGCCCTTGTGGCACAAAGAGCAGCATCCAATAGCTGGGGCAGGATCTCTAATTAACCCCCAGCTCATTAACAATGGGAACCATTCAAACCATTCTAGCTGGGCTCGGAGCTGTGGGTTTAGGAGATGGCAACTTCTGTGGCCTTCTGTTCTCCTTCTTTGGAAGGGCATCTGAACCTCCTTCCGGTGTCAGTGGATTAACAGACTGATTTACTGAACGCTGCTTTAAGGATTCCACCAGGAATGCACACTGAAAGGGAAGTTCACATGGTTTAGGAATTCACATACGTGAAATTTAAGTAAATGAAATTTCAAAGACAGGTATTTTGCATTTATTACCGTAATAATTAATAAAATTCATATTGAACTGACCGATCTGATCATGCTCAACACCCCTAATTGAATAGTTAACACCCCTTTTTGCTGTGCTTTGTGCAGAATTTTTTTTAGGAAGAAACATACAATTAAAAAAGTTACATATAATTCATACCTTTTGGGAGTAGCTTTTTGCTTTTTCCATTTCTGACACAATACTGGTAATATCATCACTTTCAAAAATACCTGACAATCAAACAGACACTAATTAGGGTTTTTTTGAGTGTACAGAATATGTATTTTTGTAAATGTACAACAATTTGTAGATATGCCCAATATCAGTGAGAAGAATCAAAAAACCTCTGTTTCCTGCAAGCCTGACTATCTGAACCTACCAGATTAGAATATTTTATACATAATATACATATTACTATATTTTAAATGCTCATTTTTAAAAAAATATAACCCAAAATGGTGAATTCAAATAGAAAAACCCAAACTCCTGTGTTAAGGCTGCATTATCATATTCTGCAATGCAACTGAAAGTCTCAATAAAACTACAGCTTGAGTTTCTATCTCAGTGCCAGCACAGCATTAGCATATCCTAAAAAAAAAAAAAAAGCAAACTACCTGATTTGGGAATAAAAAAAAGCAATAATACATATTATTTCATTAATGAACAAGAAGTACGTGCTGACTCCCTGCTCACATACCTGCTTCTCCAAACCAGTGAAATCTGCCCCTGGCAGCCTGCACTATTTCTTTGAAGGCCCTGGCAGTGTCTGTAGGGTCGGCATAGCGGGCTGGGATCTCCCCACTGGAGCCAAGGTCCTTCCCAACACTGAACAGACACACGTGGAGCTGTAAATCAAACCCCCTGCAAACCTCAGCCACGTAAGCACTGATGGTGTGCTGGAAGACAGAGAAAAAACCCCATCAGTAGTGACCCTCAGACAAGCTTCTGGCTAATCCACTGCTTCCTGACACAAATGACACACAAATCCTCCCAATCTGATGATTTCTTAGCTTTGCCCAGAATTTCCAGAGAAGAGACACCTCACTGTACACTCCTGGTCAGGAGCTCTGGGCTGTGCAGGCGGTTTAACAGCCCCAGAGCACCTTTACTGTGAACATGGATCCAAGCAAGGGGTTACTGGGGGTAAAAAAGGAGCTGTCTCTACACAAGGTACTGTGGACTTTCACTGGACAATTATTTGTGGGTTTGTTTCTCTGAGTTAAGAGGAAATGGCATTATACAAAAAAAATAGGAGTTGTTCAAACTCAGAAATGTCCAGTGAAATGATGGCCAGAGCTGGAGAGGGGGAAGGAATCCTAAGAGCAAGTTTTGGATTTTCCATGCATCACACATTATTAATAATTGCTACCTCCAACATGTGAAGAGCAATTGCAGAAATGGGAGTTTGAGATCCTGACAGCTGGGCTGCCAAAAGGAGAAGGAAAAAAAGGGGAAAAGAGAGAGAAAAACAAAAACAAAGTTGAGACTAATTCTGGTAGGAACTTACAGAAGAGTTGCCTGTGCTGATACTCACTGTCTCCTGGTCAGGTATTCCAGTAGTCAGCAGGTAAAGCCCTTGTGATTTGTGTTTCTCTTTGTCTTTGAAGTCAACTTCTACAGCTCTCCTGAGTGCACTCAGGAAATTTCTACTGCCCTTGCACTGCAGGCTCAACACCCACCTAAAAATGATGTTTACAGTTCAAAGAATGAAGAAACAAAAGCTTTTGTTTCTCCTTAAAGCAATAAAGAGAGCTAAGAATCTTAAATATCACTATACTGGAGTCGAATTCTTGAGAATGACAGAGTGTAAAACCAGGTTATATAACGGCCCAAATTATTTGTTCTGTTATTTATGTACTGCCACCATAGAAAAACAGTTTTTAAGGTAAGATACAGAGCATAAAAAGGAAATAATTCTCTCTCAATTTGATATGGCAAAATGTTAGCATAGTGCAGAATATGGCAAGCTATTTTTGTAATATGATAAATGTATAAATATTTTTAATTGCTCACAGTGTTCTTTGTTCCCACTGAACTCACAATTATTTGATCCTACCTCCAAGCCTTTTCTAAGTTTTCTGGATGGGAAGGAAGCAGTTCCTGCTGCCAAGGCACAATGTCACTCCCAAATCTTTCATGGGAAGATAACAGCAATTAATTTACAGATTATGGTTTAGAACAAGCAAAAAGAAAGAACAAATTCACTGCAAAAGAAAAAATCTCCTTTGGGGCATTAATACTGTTGTGAACGATATAGCAGGATGAATATTGGATTGCAGGGATGATGCAATCAGTTCCAGTTAGCCACACCAAAACCAGTGATTTTTAATCACTAATCTGATCTGTGTTCATCAGATCCATGCACTCACCCAGCATGGACAAACCAGTGCTACTCTTGCAATTACTTCACTAAAAACCATTAAATGCAATTAGAAATCTAAAATATATCCATTAGTAACTATAATCTCTCAGCAGACTCTTTCTTGGCAATACATTACAATTATTTTAAAAGAACCTTCAGCAGTTACTCACGCTATAATATTGAAGGAATCCTTATTTGCCATTTGTTCCTCAAGTAAAAGTCGCAGGGAATGTTGGATCTGGGTGATGTACAGCGAGTTTGTCACTGATATATCAACAAGTATAACCACCCTGGATAAGAAAAATAAAAAAAATCTTGTTTCATTATGTATTTTTATCTTCACTGCACTCCAACGTGCCAGGGGAAAAGTATCTTCTACCTGTGTATCAAAATGTATAAAGAGTAAACTTATACTTGAAAAAATTCTGCAAAACATAAGGTGAGATTTTAGAACCAAAAGAGCAGCTGGGTAAGGCCTCAGACACACTGTAAATAAGCACCATCCCCAAACACAGAGTGAGATGAAGGCTTCAAACCTCACAAAAAAGGGCTGTCAGATACAATACCTCCTTTCACAGACACTGCCCCAGATTCTCCTGCTAGCAATGGAGAGCCAGTCAATTCGTTTCTCATAGATATTTACCATTTTAGTAAGGAGTTTCTGTAGATAAAATGCAGAAAATTTATGTTAAATAAAAAGTTCAAGTCTTTTATCATCAAATGCTTAATACGGAAGTAATGTGACAGCACAGTAATGAAAAAAAAATTATTTTTGTTCATTTTGACAGCAGCATTTTATTCTCAGTAAAGATAATACAGTCCATGGGAAAAACATACAGTGATAAATTAAAAAGCAAAAAAGAATCTAAAGGTCTAAACTCTCCTCTTCACTTTTCCCCTTGCTAGCACATCCCAAAACAGGGGTCAGGCATGTTACCAAAAGAAAAGAGGAAGCTTAAAAAATACAGGTTTTGCAAGTTTATCATTTCTTCAATAGCATTTTTAGGCACAGTTCATAACAAAACACATCATTTAAAATAAACACAGTATTTCCAATCACATATAATTCTTTAAAACAGTATCAAATTAAAGACATTAAGGTAATTAGTCTAAATTCTACAGAAAATGACCTTTGCAAGTGTATGCAGGCATTACCTGAGGGCATATCAAGCTAGAAAAGGACACTTAATGTGGAATAATCAGATGGGAATCCAGCCCTGAGACAGATAACTCACCTGGTAGTTGTACAATACTGGCAGGTCAACATGGATGTTTTTCACAGTCCCATCATACCATTCAAACTGCATCATGATTTTCTAGAAGGATAAATAATAATCATTCTTAAGAATGGTGGGAGTATTTGATTTGAACCTCTGACTCAAGCTTCTTTTAAAGTCTGCAGAATTTCACTAACTTATAAAGGACTGAAGAAAAAAACACAGGAAGAGGAAGTTCTCATCACTTACCTCATGCAGAGTTGATGAGACTCTTTTTTTAAGAATAGGTATGAACTCTTCCACAGGAGAGAAAGCATTGGGAGCCAGAACTTGATAAAGGTTTAACTTCTTAGCTACAGGAAGAAATAAATATGTTACATAAAAGACATGCTCTGATTTTGATTCATATTTCACACCTGGTACATTTTTCTTTCTGTGCCACCTTTCAATCCATATGTCTTTAACCAGTCTGCTGAGGTTTTGGCCAGGACATTTGGTGTTTGAATAACTAATGGTCCTTTGAGCTTTGGAGGCTTTGGGAAGAAGCTGGAAGGTGCTGTATTTGCAAATCCTGTGGAAAACTGAAATGGATTTTAAGAAAAGCTCTTGCAAGTTTTAGCATATTTTTTTTATGCCCAGTTCAAAGTTTCCAGCATGGAATATTGGTGGGCATAATTCAAACTAAAGTGCTGTGAGTTCAACAAGCAGAACATTTTGAAAATACCTGACTAATCATACAAATTTTTTTCATATTGTGAACACTAAACATTTCTAACCTTGATTATTCAACATATATAAAGGATACATCTGCTGTTTTACTACTAACTGAGCCATCAAGTCTTCTTTGAAAAGTCTGTTTGATGCTTTTGAGTAGGTCCTTGGCCTTCAGGGACTCCTGAAGTAGCAAATGGAGATCACTGCTATCAAAATTCTGCAAATATAAAAACAAATGGGGAAGAATAAGTTAAGCACTATTCAAACCCCAACCCACACCAGTTTTCTTATTTTAATGTGCACACATCAGTACAAGACTGCCTGGCATAGCAGAATTGAGTGCAAATGTATTTAATGCACTGCATTTAAATTAGTCATAATTTATAAACAAGTTATTATTTTGAATCATGCTACAATAAGCCACTGATTTCATCAGCTTTAAGTCAGGAAACAGCATCTGCAGAATTTACTGTGCTTTTAGGAACATTTCCAGTTGCAGAAGGAACGAACCACAGGTTTGCTGACCACATCCTCAGCACTTCTGTGACACAGACTTTCAGCACCAAGTCTTGCTCTCAACTTCTCCTCACATCATAATTATTCTACCACCTCAAAGGGAAGACGCATCAAAAAGAGAGACAAATGCTTTGCCTCTCTGTCACCCACCTCTCCCTCTGAAGAGTAGCAATGATAACGGCCTTGGACAGCTTCTGCAAGATCCTTCAGAACTGCCTGCACAACAGAAACGGGAAGCAAAACAGTTACTTGGATTTGTAGTCTCTTTTGGGTTGTTGGTATTCAATTCTCAATTAGAGATAGGAAAAGAATCTTTGAGGTATGTGTAGTGAGAAAGCCAAAGTAATTATGTTTCCATCGTTTGCTTATCAGTCTTATTTTACTGTGGTTGAAAAACTAACTCAGTAAAGTTACAAGATGATGCTCCAAACTGATTTTTTCATGTGTGCAAATCTCCTCTAAAGAAAGTACAACACTAAATCAAGAACTCTCTAATGACTAGGTCAGCTCCCTCACAAGTTTATGAGAGAAGGCATTACGGCTGAAAGGGAGAAAAAAAAAAAAGACAAGACACTTAAGGCAGTTAATTATTAACACAATGACTTACAAGAGAAGCAGGATTGCTGCAATCATATGTGACAGTGTGAATCTGCAGCTTTCTCCCCAGCAAACACTGCTGAGTGTAATCACACAGTATTTCAAAAGACTGATCAGGGCTGATACAAAAAGGAAAGAAAAAGAGGTATTAACAATGGCAGTAATTAAATGGGGGAAAAAAGGGCCATATTGAAGAAGGCAGGGAAGAAAAAAAAGTGGGAAAGAAATAATAAATCCCGGGAATGATTTAGGCATTTAGCACAACCTGACCTCCTCTCCATCTTTCAACCATTACTGAGGTACCGCTACTGGGGTGTTTAATTCTGTCCTGAAAACCTCAATGATAACAAACCCACTAAGATTCTATTCCAATTTATGACAGCTTGTGGATGAAATGATCTAAATCATTCCTTGCTAGCCCTGGAAGCGAAAAATGAGGAGCTGTGGCTTTGGCCCCTGTGACAAACAATGACAGAAAACCCTTCAATACCGTCCTCCTAAGGCACAAAAGGAAGGAAAACTTTGCTTTGTATTTTAGAACTTGAATTACAATTAATAAACTAGGAGTAGGGTAACACTCCTAGAATCCTTACTGTAGACTTTTTCTTGTAATCCCAACTCCAATATTGCAGTTTTCAAACTGTGACAACAGAACTGCAGAATTTAATTCCATAATTTATATAATCTCAGCCTGGTTTCATTTATTCAGTCAGAAATTTTAGGTTTTCCATTAGCACAACCAAGATCACAGAGAGAAGACAATCCTTCAACACTTAATGCTATTGTAGAACAAAATCTAGTTTATCCTCTAATCTTCACAGAGGCATGGACCCTTTCACTGACATCCTTAATGATGATGGACGATTTTTCTTGATGTAAAATTAGAGCTGGCAGGCTCTCAATAGATCACTGCGATAATTGATCTGCAAAGGAAAAATGTAGCTTTGTACCAGAAAAGAGAAGATTTATAAATAGTAAAAAAGAGAACAAATAAAAGAATTCAATGGTATGAACTAAAAACATATAAAACCTGGATCTTAAATTTTCTGTTTGTTTTTGTATCCAGTTGGGTTTCTTGTACCAGTTCTGTATCCAAGCTAAAGCTGGTTGTTAAGAGAGAGGATGAATTTACCAGCTTCCTACAATGAGAACCAGGGAATTCAGGTCTTTCATGGTAAGGACACTCTTTAGGGCTTTCAGCACATTGCAGCCTTGCCCAGGCTCCAGCTCTTGTATCCACTGTCTCACTTCATGTAGCCTGGGAGGGGAGAGAAAAGAAAAAGAGTATCTACAGGTGCTAAAGAGGAAGAGCATGAAAATTATTACGAACCACAGGAGCTGTTCAGATATTTTAAACACGAGCAACCCGCTGGAAATCATTGACTGCATGTTGGACTCATTGCTTGTTGTCCCCTCTTAAAATCCCTACAGGCACAAGATGAAAAACACTATTACCTAAACAGGTTGTTCTAATGAAATGGAGACCTTGTGTGAAACACCTTTATTTTTCTGAGAAATGAACTCACACATGAACGTTGATGTTTTTTGGACTCTCCCACAGTGGTGAAATGTCGGTGCTGAATGAGAGGCAGTACAATTGCTTCTTATAACAAAGCTGCTCGTCTATTAAGCACTAATAAATAAAAAGTTGAAAATGCATTACTATCCAGTCGTAGGGTTATTATGTAAAAGACTAAAAAACAGTGATTTCCTAAAAAAGAGTTGACAGCAATATTTTGAGCTACCACTGAGAAAAGCTTTCAAGAAAAACTCATACATATTCAAATATTTGGTGAGGAGTACAGAGACAAAACCTGCAAACCTATGGTATTCTGACTGATTTGTTAATGGGGCAGGAATCAAACAATATTTGTTCTGTGGGTATCATTTTTTCTCCAAAGTTGATGAGCACATGAAACAACACTGATCTAGAATGCACATATTCACCAACCAAGCAAGTACCAAAAATGGTTAGTGCATGTTCATGCACGGGGCTAAACAATAGTTCAAATATTAAGGCTAAGAAACTGAGTTTTCCTGAGGGAGTTTTATCTGAAACACCCAAATGAAGGATGTACCTAATATAAATTGATGTTAAATAATTCAAGAATGTGGGAAATTAAACTGTACCAACTGTCAAATTTAAACAGTAACCAGCTGCATTATATCTACCTTCCTTACTACATAAATTTTCTAAAAATAAAGAGCATAATAAAGGATAACTTCCTTCTGAGAATTCAGAAAGTGATTAATTCACCAAGGTTCTGACCAAGATTGTGAAATGTGCCTTGTGACCAAAGATAAAGGCATAAGAAAACCATTTTTACTATAAATAGCTCCAAGTACAACTGGGCTCTACCTCTGTTTCTGTTAGGCAAGTTTATCCCATAGAGAATGCTGATAGAATTGAGAAACTTTAATAACAATACCGTAATAAAAATAATGTTAGAATTGTCAGAATTTATTTTAGTCTTACTTACCAAAAGGTCCTTCTGAAAATCCAGTAGCCTTGGTCCATAACTCATGTGAGACACATCAATCAGAAGTCCAACTTTGGTTCCTTTTATAACACCAAACACCTTACAGGAGAAAAGGCTTTGTAAATACTAGCCTATCTAAATTTTAATAATTTTACTGTTTATTCTGAACAACACCATTTTAAAATCATGTATTGGATATTTATTTTCGTTTTAAACTTTTTAGCCTAAAGTGACAAAGTCAAGGAGGGAAAAAAAAAAAGGAAAAAAGGGATAAAAAAGAAGAAAATTAAACAAAAGAGAGGCCTATGGGTCCCAGTTAATCCTCACCAGCGAATCGTATTACCTCCTTCCCAACATTCATATTTGAGAGGATAAATCAAACATAACATTGTCTACAGCATCTCCCTCAGGCCAAATCAAGCAACTTTATGGCAAGCAGATTTTGGAGTGCTGCTTCCTTCTCCCTCCCCTTTGAGAGGGGGTTACATCCTGAGCCTCAGCACAGCTGGGCAAAGTTGGTGCATAACCAGCTGGGCAAGAGAGGGCACAATGGACTAAAAGACACTAAAACTCCAGTCAGAGGATGCCCAGCATTGTCTGCTCCTATTTAAATTGTGCTGGGAGGTCCTGATGATTAAAACTGCTAAGAGAAAGAAAAATACTAGATCTGGAAAGCAGAAAACTGCAGACCAATGAAATCACTGTTAAGATCGCTGCACATGATGTGGAACTCAGTAAAAATTGAACATGCATAAGCTTTCTGGAAGTCACTTCTCACTAGCATTCAGAAGTTAATATATTCTTTAATTCCATATATAGTTCCACTCTAAAAACATATTGCAAAGTTAAAGTTACCTTCCTGCTGTCCTCCAAGAGCCACTGAATTCTCTGCTGATAAAGTTCCATCGCTCTGACAAAAGGCATAGCACACACTTAGCCAAGGCATTCTCTGCCATTGTGTTTCCAAGTAACAATCAACAATCAACCATCTGTCTTCATCACATCCCTTTTCTCACAGATGCAAAATCTTTGAGAAACAGGTATTTAAAAATACCGTTTTCAGTGCTCTTACACAACCGGTGCTTGCAGGGCTAACCATTTAAAACCCTCTTCCCCTAAAGCCCTTTGACTGATCAGATATGGAGGTGTTTGAAAAACTAAGACTGTTATACTTTACCTCCTTCTTTTTAAAACCATGCACAGGGTTTTTACAGTTTGTTGAAACAAAAAGCTGAAACGAATATATGAAAGGGGAAAAACCTTGTTGCTTTTTCAAAAGAGAAAAGCTGCTTCTTTTTTACAAAAGCCAGACATGGTGAGGTATGCTGAAGTGGCAGCACTCCTGGGAATTGTGAAGGCCAGTAAAAATACTGTTTACTCTACAGTTTATTGAACCTATGAATGAAATGATTTCCTCAGTTTAAGTGTTCTTGGTTTTATACATTTAAAATTCACTTAGAAAATGCTGAACTTCTGCATGTCATGACCAGCTCCATGACTTGAAACTAACCCAGTAGAAATAACCCACAAATACAGAGTGTTACCTGTGAAAACCTGACTCTTCATTAGCTGCCTTTCTAAAATGAGCTGCTTCCCATCAACACCTGCTTAATGAGCATCTTCATTAAAAAAACCCACTGAGCTCCAGCTGTAGTGATACACAATTATCTCCTACCCTAAACCTCAGCAGAAAGGATTTAATGCTGAGGTACTTTGAAGTTCCCACAGACAACAAATTAAGATTTAAGGCAGGACTTGCAGTCCTGAGGAGTGGGGATACACAATCAGTTACAGATCAAAACTGTAAATGGCACTGATACTTACTCAGAAAGTCTGGACTCAAAATCAGTAAGAGTCTCCTCTGTAAACACCATCCCTTCAACACCATTTCCTGAATTCCTGGAACGCTGTGCATAATTAACATCAGCATAATTAACACAAATCAGGACCAAGTGCAGCAAGGGCAGTGTTGTACTTAGGGAATAGTATTGCCCTTATTTACCAGATACTCGAATGTTAATTGCAAGGATTCTAAACTGTAGTTTCTCATCCACTCTTCTGTGGTTTGCATCATTTGAGACTGTATTTTCTTCATTTGTCCACTCTACAGGTCAAATAAGAAAAAATTACATGCAGCATTAGAAATTAAATGCGCTGTTCAAACAGGACAAAAATATATGTCCCAAGGAGAGTTGCTGGTAGGCAGTGCACGTCCAGGAACAACATAATTTTAGGTACTGGAATACTCTGTTGGATGTGGGATGCAAAGGAAAAGAAGCTTTCAGAAACCTCCCCATATTGTGAGCTAAAGGAAAGGGAGCTTAGTTAGGAGGAGACAGGAAGGAACACAAGAAATAGGAGAGTTCAGTAAAAGAATTACAATAAATACCCCAGTGATTTACCAGAGAGGAAAACAAAACAAGCATCCCCAAAACATGACTCAAGAGTTTGAAGGGACATATAGCCTTCTGCTTCTCTGAAGAAAAATGCAGGGTCTACAGTTGATCTACATTTATTGTTTTGCCTGATTTGTTCACAGACTGATATATCTCTGCAGAGAAACTACACGTAGTGATTGTATCCATCAAATTGTCTATGTATATGCAAATATATATATGGAAACATATTAGTTGTCTATCGGCTTATTTATTTCTCTCTCTATTTATAGTGGGTATGTATTACTGTTCTAGTTGCTCCATTTAGCAGGAAAATTTGCCTACCAGCAGATCTTGTATCTTGTTGGTATGTGTTCCCAATAATCCACTATCTGGTCCTAGATGAGACACAGTAAAATCTTGCCATGGTAGATGATCACCCTGTAGACGGCATTTTGTGGCCATCCTACAAGACAATTAATTATATGGGATTACTTCATTACCCATAATATTCCTGTATTGCCATAAATTTTTTTTTTTCTGTAGAAACTGTTTTATACTTTGCCAATTGTTTAAACATTCATTTAATACACGATAAATGTTTTGAAGGGACATAGTACATAGTTTATATGAGCTATAATTTATATCTATGTATGAAGTTCCAACAAGATTTTGTAACAATTTCCTCACCCATTTTTTTCCAAAAACTGATCATTGTCCAACAACCACGCCGTTTTCCTGATGTGTGTATCCATGATATGAATAGACTCAGCCTTGTTAAAAATAAAAGCAAAACCACAAAAAGCAAAGAAGTTTAAATACTCAGGAATAAACATTACTTAAAAAGGTATTGTTGACATTGTCAGCAACTTAAATGATAATTTGTATTGTATGTGGGACAACGGCAAACAAACAAAAACAAACACAGAGAAATTACAATTATCCATTCATAGAAAACGCGTTTAGGAACTATTCTGCAGGAACCGCTCGCTAAGGGATTTAATGCAGTTAAATATAAGTTAAATATAATTTCCACAGCCGGAAACGAGATTAAACACAGCAAAACGCAGAGGGGTGGCGGGAGCTGGGACAGCCGGGCTGGGCGCGGGTGGCAGGGCCGCCCCTCGGGCTGAGGCGCGGAACGAACTGAGCAAAAATCGCCATAAAACCCTGGCTTTCGCCCCGCGGGGCTCCACCGCCCCGGCCCACGCCGCTCCCAGCGGCGTCAGAGCAACCCTTCCCGTCCCCACAGATTCTCCTCACCCCACGGAGGAAAAGACCCCTGAGCTCCCCCACACCGTAACACTCATCCACACCACTCCCCCCTCCCTGGGCACGCCCCGGAATCCCGGGCGGGCCCCCCGCCAGGGTTCGGCCCCCAAGCCCCCTCAGCACCTCCCAGCACTCCCCCGACCCTTCCCCGGTGCGGGGCTCCGGGGCCCAGCCCGGTCCCGCCCGGCTCGGAGCGGCGGCTCCGCCGTGTTACGGCGTTGCCAATGGAGACGGGGCGGCCGCGGCGCGCCCCTTCCCGCCGCCTGAGGGCGCTGTGGGCCGGCGGCGTGAGGGGACACGTGAGGGGACACACCTGAGGGGGAACACCTGCAGGAACACCTGAGGGGGGACAACTGCAGGAACACCTGAGGGGGACACCCAAGGGGGAACACCTGAGGGCACAGCTGCAGGGCTTGCTGTGGGGACACCTGGAGGAACACCTGATGCACACCTACAGGGGCACCTGCAGGGACACTTGGGGACACACCTGCAGGGACACCTGAGGGGGACACCTGAGGGCACAGCTGCAGGACTTGCTGTGGGGACACCTGGAGGGGACACCTGAATGCAGGGCCGGGGCCAGTTCCAGTCAGCGCAGTCAGGGCCAGTCGCTTTAGTAGACAATTTATTTTGATAAACTTGCTCAATAACAAAAATACAAGTGAAGAAAATTATGTTCATTTTATACAGTTTGTATTAACATTTGTTCGGAAATCATTAATTGAAAAAATGCTCTAAACCAATTAGAAAACAACCCTCAGTAAAGGCCGGGGGCGCAGGCGGCCGGTCCGGCCTTGAGCGGGAGCGACGCGCGCCCAGGCAGGACAGCCCGCCTGCAGACACCATTTCCTTCATTATGTTCATCCTTCACAAAGGTTTTAAAGGACAGCTTCCATTTTCCTGTGTGTGTGTGTGTCGGGGCGAACAGTAACCTACAGTCGTGTTCTGGAGTGGTTCGACAACGGCTCAGAAACACAGGGATGGCAGGAGAGCCCGAACCTGGCGGTGCCACCTCGGCCAGGAGACAGGGTGGTGGGGCTCTACCAGTGTCTACGGGACACTGGCATCGCTCTCCAGCAAGAGCAACAACAGAAAACCACGTTAAATGGTCAGCCTGATGTGCCCAGGAAGGCACACCCTCCCCAGGTCCAAGGCAAACAGCTTCCAGGCAATTATTTCAGCTGAGCTCAACGATGATGTTTATACAGACAAATTAACTAGTTTCCCTTCTGAAAGTATTTCAAGTTTCCAATCTTAACATATTGTTAGCCAAAGAAATGACAAGTGTGCACGAATTACATTATGATGGCACATCAAACCTCTGGGGGAATGTTGAAGCAAAAGACTAAACGAGATTCTCTAGTGACGTATGAAATGAGCTGTCCTTCAAGAAGTAAAAAATAATGGCTGGCAGAATCAGAAAAGTTTATGTAAACACTCAACACAAATACGGGATTACCTTTGGAGAAGATTCCTATGGAAACATTTGCTTTTCATGAACTGAAAAAGTCTACAGATGTTTAGGCATGTTCAATACGAACTTCCTGTAGTTCAAAACAAAACCTTGTGCAAATAAAACCTATAAATAGTCTTCAGCAGATTTTACAGTGATGCTCTTAGGTATGAAAAGAATGCACACAACTTTAAAAAAAAAGTAACGGACATAAGTTTGACAAATGATTGCACCATAAAACAGTGTTTTATATACAGTTTACAAGATTTGATTTTCTGCTATAAATTAATACTGTACTATATAGTACTTAGTGACCTTATTAAAAGCAACTGTTGACAGCTGTCTCTTAGATTACTGGGTTGGGCTTTTTTTAAATGCAAATGGCTGCATCTATTTCTGGACTTAAAATGCTCAAATATTTAATAAATCTATTTGTTAAATCTCTGTTATCATTTAATAATTCATAGCAATAGCATTGGCAGATCAGATAAATTTCCAGTCAGCCAACCACAGTCTGGATATACTCCAAGATAAGTGTTTCTTTTTTTATTTTTATTACATGATGATCCATTTAATCAAAGCCTAAATCCATATGACGTTACTATAACTGAAATAAGTAAGTTGGGGGGAGCAGGGAAGGGGAAGAAATCTTAGCAGCTGAGAAACCCTCCCCACCCCCCACCTGTGTTCCAGTTACAAAAATCTAGAACTATTTACAAGTGTGACATTTCTGAAAAAAATAACAGCCTTTTTTTTATTTTAACATAATTTATAATCTAAGTTTTAGTGAATACTTTAGCTTAGGACACAGTAGTGATAACACCAAAATTTTGACACATATCAAGCAGCTGAACCCTGCCTTTTATCTCCACCAACATCACTAGGGACCTCAGACTTAAATTAGGAACCAAATCATATTTAAACCACTACTTCAAAGTAGGTGCCTGGCTGTATTTACAGATTAGTATACTTTAGAAAAATTTAGTTATCCATAAACACTCCATTCTACCTGTGAACGAGCTGACTGGAAAAGAAAAAATTGCTTATGAACCATTCCAGTGACAAGTTTGTTCAAAAATTTCAAAAGAAAAAAAGACTTAAATCAGCAAATAATCTTTTTGTATTAAAATACACCGGGAGGGGGAGAGGGAAGAGGTGAGAAGGACAGGGACCCACGAGGGTCTGAATGGCACACAGTTTAAAATAATTGTGCAAATTGTGTTCTTTTCAAACACTTCAGCTTATCTCATCAGTGATTCATTTGGGAACTGCTGATTATATTTCAATAACCACCTCATTTAGGCCAGTGTCTGTTCAGAAATGCAGTTCCCCTGGTAACCGCAATGGAACAGCCCTCGGAACACACCGTTGGTTTTGTTTTCATCATGAACCTCAGGTGAACCATGGATTAGATGGAAAACTAACACTGAGAGTGCAGGCAGCTTCCCTGCAACACCAAACTACTGTCTGCAAGGTCAGACCAAGTCGTGAATTAAGACGTCTGTGGGCTCAATGGTTTATCCATGTGCTGAAAAATAAAACTACTTCTAGTGAGGAATATTTACTCCAAATTTGGTTGGTCATTAAATCGACATTTAAAATAACAACTTTAGTAAACAAGGCATATACTTTTCAATAATTATATTGCTCATTTTTTTTGGCAAAGATGAATTAATACTCGAGTGAAAATAAGTTCATCCATCTTTGCAGTGGAACAGTGTTTGCATTACTTTAAACATTGCATTTTACATGTGCTAGAGAAATGCTTACCTATGGTAAAATGCTGTGCTTGAACATGTATGAATGCTAATGTCACAATGCAGTAGAAAAAGAGATTTTCTGTACAACAGTTGCTAATAATTTAAATAGTGTCAGTTTCCCAAAATTAGGATTTTAACTTTACGGCATGACATGATCTCACCTTCTACCCTCATATACAAATAAATTACCATAAAAAGAATTTTAGCTTAACTTAAAATTGCACCTAGAAAGGCATGGGACCGTTTGTACCTATTACAAAAAACTGTTAAAATCAAGGGCTGCTACAAAGAATGAGGTAAACTGAAGACTCTCAGCTATGTGGCCTTCAGAGAAATGGCTTTTTTCTATTGAGTTCTAGTTTTGCACACCACAGTGTTTTGCTAGCAAAGCGTTCTGAGTTCTTTTCCAGGAACCATTTGTGTGTATATACATATATATATATATATACATATGTGTATATACACACACACACATACACACACACTGTATACTGCATCAGCAAAATATATATATATATTTATATATATATTTATATAAATATAAGGAAGAGATCCCCCTTTAGAACGTTCCTTAGTGTTTCCTAGAGCTCATGGGGGAGGAGGGGATGTATGTCTTCTTGCTGTTACATACATTTAGAGAACATGTTTTGATCTATTGGCTTCTTGGTGCAGTGATGCGAGATTGATCCACGGTGGTGCCAAAGGCTTTGCTCAACAGAAGGAAGATGTAAAACGCTAATCTCCTAAACAGCGAGGCCAGCCTCACTTGAATTCCTCTGCAACCCTCTGGTCTACCACAAAGTTCATAAATACTTTGACTTCCAAATGGTTAGACGTTAAAAACAGGAACAGTCCAGTAACACGGGGCATTTCTGCTTCTCAGTGTAAAGCATTCTTCACCAGTTCCTATCACAGTGCAGACCTGACTGCATTAGAGTATGCTCAGGAGATTAGTCCACGGTGGCTGTATTTGGTTATGGGAAAGGCTCTCCTTTTTTTCATCCAAAGTGCATAGTGAGAACAAGTCAAAGCATTCCTCTTTTCAGTCAGTGTTTGATAGTCTGATTTAGGCATCCTCCTGAGAATGCAATTCTGATGTCTTGCTCTTTTCCAAAACAAAGTCCTGCAGTTCAGACATTCATCAGCCAGGTAAACAAACTTTGCCAGCAAATAGAAGTCCCACTATTGTAAAGAAAATTGATAAGACAAACAGTACATATGAAGACCCAACCACTGTGTTATTGGGTAATTTATATGGTTGACCTCCAACTTCATTGATGTAAAATCCTATTGGAAATATTAGGGCTGCCATACAGAATAGAATCACTGCAAAGAAAAAAGAAAAATAAAACCAGTCACTGCTGTGTTAAAGTGAAAATATTTACCCATTCATAGAGCACCCAGAAAAGCAAGCAAAGTATTCTGAGCAAACTCAAGAGCTGAGATATACCGGGACATAAATTGCTTGAAATGAGTAGGCTTTATCTTGCTTTTAACCGGTAACAGTCATCACTAATCACTGGCTCCTGTGCAAGTCAGCAGTGCCACAGCTGCCTTTGTCTCCAAAAGCAGGCAAAATAAATTCAGGAGCTGACCTGTCCCCTTTGACAGGTGAGAACAACGTTTCTAGTCTTTACAAATGAGAAATGATGGGCTGGAGCAGCCTCAGTATTTTTTAATGTAACTTCACTACTGCTCTTCCCAACTAAATACATCTGCACCAGTTTATCCAGCTACAGTGTTACATGCCCCCTCTAAAAGCACTTTTTAATGGACTCCTTGTTTATTCAAGATGAAGAGTTTACCACATCTTTGATATCTCAGTGCTTATGATTTCCACAGCACAGGTCTCAGCTCTGAGGAAAAAACACTCATGTTCCAGAAGGCCCTAGCTGTGGACATAGTGAATCTGAATTCAAAGACTGCCCAACCACGATCCTCATCAGAACCTCGGCTGCTCCTTCATTTCCAGAACACCTAACGCAGCTTTCACAACACCTCGAGCCAAAGGCAGCCGAGCACCAGGACCAGCCTTTCCTTGGGCTGACAGTAGCGAGCAGGAAAAACCAGACGTTCCACTGGAGGGGGCTCGTGTCTCGCTCACAGTGCGCTCACACCGGAGGGTTTTTCTTCCGAGGGGAAGAGATGGAGCTCGAAAAGCGAACATCTGGTAACTGCACAGTTACCGCCTCCTTAGGATTTTGAAACAGAGCCAAGGACCCAGCAAGCAGCCGTTAAACATTAATCTAGAAGGCTTTAATCTACGTGATTACTGTCCATGTAATTCCACACTGCACAACCCAACCCTTGAAGAATGTTTCCCTGTCTTCAATTGTATCTTAACTAACAGCTGGTCCACCTGAGGAAAGCATGTTGAGCAGAGCTGTGTAAAGACAGAAGACCTCTGTATTTGAGTGGTCCAGAAACCAGTGGTTGATGTGTGATTAGTAATAGGACATACAAATGGTACCAGTTTGAATGATATCCCAAGGATTAAGCACATTATCATAACTCAGCACCCTTCCTGTTACATCCAGTTTGTCCACGACAAGTTATTTACAAAACTCGCCTAACATTTTAATAGTAACGCACTTATAGCAAACAGCTTTTGGATTCTGAAAACAACCTGCACTTTCAAGATTAAATCCCCTTTTTTATATTCAAGAACCACGCAGCTGGAAACATTCTGATGGCCTCTCAGATATGGTTGAAGAATCCTGCTCCACTCAGCTGTTCTTGAGGTGTGTTGTACCCACACACACCAGTGCTCCCAGTCTGAGAGCTGGGAGTGTGCCCAGGGTCTCCTTGTGCTCCTGCCCGAGGCCAGAAGGGTGCAGACACCTCAACTTTCCCTCAGTTCACAGCAAGAGCGAAAATAAACTCTGCCCGTGCAGGCAGGGTGCAGAATGCTGATGTGCACATGCATCTCAAACATTTACTACAGAGGGAACCAGCCACCTTTTCTCTTCCACTGTGCTCATGTTCTGCTGGGAGGGTGTCCAAGCAATTTTCTTAGCAGGGACCGAATTTTTAGTCTACTGAAATAGCAAATCAAAAGTGGATCCATCAAAGTCTCTGGCAGATTAGGGAGCCTGGCAAAGGAATTAAGGCAAAGTTTTGAGAAGTCATTAAGAAGGGACTTCATGATAAATTTATTTAAAAAAAAAAAAAAGAGGAAGAAACTAAGGAGAAAATCCAATATATGAAAAGCTCATTTATTCTTTTAGAAAGAGATTTTTAAGGCAGAGGATAGGAATTTCTTATACAAGCTGTAGTCCAAAAGTAGCTCTCCGTATCTGGTATTATCAACTCAGTGAATTTCTAGCAACCCATAAAGAACTTCTCCCTTAAGAGTACTTGCTTTTGATTTCAAGTTCTTCCTTGTGTAGGAAAATTTGC
Source organism: Empidonax traillii (assembly GCF_003031625.1). Lineage (NCBI taxonomy): Eukaryota > Metazoa > Chordata > Aves > Passeriformes > Tyrannidae > Empidonax > Empidonax traillii. The sequence goes on along the minus strand of NW_020955908.1, from coordinate 209,927 downwards.
AGAAAAGCCACTTAATGACTACAATTTCTGGTAACAAAAATAATTAGGTAATAAAACACAATAATGTCTAGTTTGCATCTGAATGGTGGCTGTCAAAAACCCCCAGTGGTTCTTGTGATTCTTTAGCTCGTAATTGTTTTGAGCATCTAATGACAACTTCAAAAAATCCAGTCTTAAAAAAAATGGTCTAGTCTTTGGAGGGCTCACTGTAATATCTGCTCATCTCTTCAGAGACACATAACACAGAAAGCAGCACCTGGCACAAATCTTTAATAACTCATGAAGCACTTTGTTCACTGGGGAGCACCAGTGACAGACGTTCACAGAATAGCTACTGTTAGTTAAGGATGTGATTATCCTGCCCTATTTTTACTTGCATTCCAAAAAGCAAGCCCATTATGCTCATGAACTTTTAAATCTTCAGGAAAAAAACCCCACCAAAACCAAACCAGACTCTCTGGTAACTGCTGGGAAAAAGGTAGAAATATCATTTTTCTGTCTATCATCTCTGCGGAGGACAAACGAAAGAAGCAAGAGGAATACAAGAAATGGCGCGCGATATATGACAAATACTAAAAGGACTCTTACCTAATAACACAGATGTTTGCAGGCAGTTTAGGCCTGATTCGTAGATGAATGGAGTGTTCTGTAATCGTTTGACTGATGTTTATAGTGTTTACTGTTAATGCATGCTTTTTGGTGTTTGTACCCCAGTTATATTTGTTATATTATTTTTCGACATGTATGAACATGTTAGTCCCCTCATGAATTTTCTCCTCCCTGATTGGTCAAGGTTTCCCTCTCCCTCATTGGCCAGGATTTGCCACATTGTGGGCGGTCCTGCCGTTTCCCTCCTTCCATGTTATTGGCTCCTAGTTAATTTATGCATGTTGCTGAATCCCCATTGGTTGTTTAGTCCCATGCTCCTCCCAGTTTCCAGATCCTTCCACCCCGAACCCTATATAAGGGTTAGCTCTCCCCTCACAGTTGGAGACAGTGCTCTTGATTCTGTATCCTCACATGTCCCTGCGTTAATAAACACCTACGACAGAGCAAGAACCCCTCGTGCTGTCGTCACCTCTCCTTTCACCAGGCTGCAGCACATCTCCTCCCTTGATACATCTCAGAGAAGCCCCTCATTCAGTGTAGCAGACACAGAATTAATTCTCTTTCTAGTTGTAGCAGATGGCAACAGACCTGAATCTGTAAGATGTAAACAGATCTTGAGGGAGCTCTGTGAATTCCTGCAGTAGCCAAGATTGTTATAATATACATAAAACCACCTAGGAAGCCTCCACAGGGAATAAGCTCTGGGCATTGTTTCTAATTATGGAGCTTAACAGTACCTGTCTGAAGGACCATGAACATTTCATTTGAGATTTTCATACCTTCACCACACTCCCTCTTTTACAGTGTAAGACTGTACCATCAGGGACAGTTTTGACAGTGTCTATGCCCAGCATGACAAAGCCTAACACATCAGCAGCAATACTGTTATTCCCGAAGGACTAATCCACAGAAAGTGAAGGAAGAGCTTCACATTTGCCTTTACAAGACTTCTGTCACTCATGCAGTAGGACCTGAAGGACAGCAGTATCTCTCCTCTCCACAAAGATGGTTTGCAGAGAGGTCAGACAAATTTTTGAGCAGAAAACCCACCCATGGGTGGGGAATGAGGCAAAGGCTGTGCCTGTTATTCCCCTCTCAGGTGGATCCCTCCAGAGCTGTCTACACCAAAGAGAACTGGCAGATCCAACTTTTGTCTTTCACCTGTCTCCTACCTAAACAAGGCAGACAAGACCACTCTCAGATAAATCTGAAGTCATCCAAGATGACAAGATTACAAGCAAAAATTGCATGAGAAATACAAGTTAGCATTTATATATACATTCCAGCATGAACTGGGCCAGTGACCTCTTACCAGGCTTTCCTTGCTGCTGTCAGAGTTGCACAGAAAGGGCTGAGTAAGAGGATTCCTCTGCCCTCAGATATTTACTCCAGACCCCCTTGCATTTGAAACAGTGGAGCTGCCAGTCCCAGAGCTTCCCTTGGAAGTCCCAGCAGACTTCCTGCTGCCTGCCTAGGATGGCACATCCTGCATTGTGTTCAGAAAGTTCTGGGAGAAGAATATCTGCCAGATGCCTGCACAAGGCTGTTAAGTCCTGAAATTGCTCGCAGACGAGATGAAATACAAATATGAAGTTTTCCCTCCCCCCCTTCTAATGAGTTACACGTGTTTTCATCCAAACAGCACTGGCACCTCACAGGAAGAACCTGCTCATGGTATTCCAGGTTGATTCCAGGTGGCTCCATGTTTCCTAACACTGATCTACGAATAGGTTACTAATTTGTGTTGCATCCAGTGAACCACACAAGTAAGTCACTCTCATCAGCTTTCTGAAAAACACAGAACCCTCCCCTCCATTCATTATTGTTTTGCAAAATTGATTTTTCTTACAAGTGAGTTAAGCAATAAGATTTCCCATCATCATTGTTAACAGGAATGCAAACGTCACAGAGTTCTGTGTTTTGGAGATGAATACCAAAGACAGTGAATTTTAGAATTTCACCAACGCAGCCATCATATCTTAATAGAATTATGATTAATTCTGACTTGCAGAAGAATAAATTAGAATGCTTCATTCTTAAACATCTCATAACAAAAGACAAGCGCTGAAATAAAAGAATGTCCTTCTATATTGAAACATCTAATAATGGACCTGTTGCAAGCTTAAAGGAAAAAAACTCCAAAACTCAAGACAAAAACCAGCCTAAGGGTACCAGACTTTTTGGCTGAACTAATCATCACAGTTGTAGAAAACTAAAGCTGCAGGGAGGTGACAATTTGAGATATTTAAGAAAAACATTAATACATAGTACTTCAAAACCCCTTTCTTGCCCTACAGCTTTGACTTCAGCCAACTGTAAGCATCTTAATCATTTTGAGTTTAACTCCCCCCTCCCATTTATTAGATATACATGAAATATGTATAGATAAACAAGTGCACTGGAAAAGCTGGGGTGGAATATTCAGGAATACTGACAGCTGCTATTTCAGTCATTCACCGGAAAATAAATAAAACTCAATCACAACAGATACAGCATTTCAATAGCTCCATTGTCTGCAGGAGCTGCACTATTAATTTGATATGCTGTGAAGCAAAGTTGTCAGAAGGATGGCTTTGATTGTACAAGTGCCTCAGTGAAGTACCTTTGGTGAAGCTGAGCACTTTTTAATATTATTCCCTTCCCCCAAACAAGGTTAAATCTTCCTCCTATTAGATATCATTAGATGTCACAGAGTTCCATTAAACCTTATTTATGCCCCTGTAAACCACGAACTTGCATTTTCTAGTTAGTGTTCACACTACCTTTAGTGGCATGTCATAATTCAAGTCAATTTAAAAGCCCTCAGGTTTTGAGTTTTTTCATGCTGTCCTCCCCACCATTAAGGCACCATTTCACAGTTGGGCTAAGCCTGCAACACACATCAAGAAAAGGAAGCTGGAAAGTTATTCCCCTTGCTTGTTATAAGTGTTTTGTTTTTGCACTGAAGTAGCCACAGGCTATGTTTGCTTGTGTGGAAACCGAGAGGGCTGAGCTGAGAGGAGTTCCACTGGTGCTCGTGCAGAGCAGAACCAAGGCAGGCAGAAGAGCAGAGATCCTCCTCCCTCTGGCTGAAACACAGCTGCAGGTCACTCCTGGAAGCAGAAGTCTCAGTGCTGTGAAGCACAGCAGATGCTCTGCAGTGGGCAATCCTCCTGCATTGCCAATTAGGATGCAGATACTCTGAATAAAAGCAGCCACAGGGAGCACGAGGCAGGACTGAACTGGCATCAACCCCGAGCCAGGTGATCACGAGACACCTGAAGCAGGGATGGGTTGTCTCAGATGGACCAACTGGCTCCGCTGCCTTGGGGAGGGGATTTTCTGTCAGTCCATGCAGGTAGGAATAAGTCCTAGTTATATGGGAGTGGGGCAGTATGAAACACCACAGACACTCAAACCAGGACTGACCTCTTCTATCCCTGCTCGTTCTCTTTGGTCAATTAATGGCACTGCCCAAGGAAGGTCAAGGCGTCAGGGCCTTCCCTTCTCTCACCTTGGGCCCACAGACTATTATTCCCTCTCAATTACAGTCACTTAAGACACCAGCCCTTTTATTTTGGAAGACTTATTTGTCCCTCAGCTGTGGTATTTAAAAGAGAAGGAACATTTTGTACAGCAGGAGCCCTGAGCACTGCTGCTTAACCACACTACCGTGTTATTCCAGACTCCACCAGTTTATCCTGCATACAGGTCAACTGTGCAGTTGAGGTCACTTACTTCCAGTGAAAGCTATCCAGCGGGCATATTTAGTAGCTTCTCTTCGCCAGTGGGAAGCCACCAGCAAACCACAAGTGACAGTTAGTGAAATGATTCCCATTATGATGAAAAATAACGTAGTGACCCACTCGGGAGGCAGCCGTGGAGGAATACAGGTCCTGTCACGTCCATGGATGGTTTGACACTGTCGCACAAGGCCAACTGTGAGAGCACCTGAAAATACACAGCAGAGAGGCAAATAAACTTTCAAAATCCTCTCTGAGGGGCGCTCAACTGCAAACCAAAGCTCAGGATTGCCCCAAAATAAGGGATTCTTTCCTTGATGAACCTTAACAAGCCTTTCAAACACAGGGTGGGGGGGCATGCTTTGAACATCGATCTTCAGGTTCTGCCATCACGCACTCGCACAAGCTGAAGTGAGATGGCTGCAAGCTGTATCTGGCTCCTGAGTGGCAATCAAAGTCTAATCAAAGGATAAAGCACTCCTGATAAAGCCTGCCAGTATCAGCTAACGTGGTAGCTGAGCTGTATAGAGGATCACTCCCTCCTCTGTGCAAGATGAAGTACTTTGATAATCTAACAAAAGGAGCTGAAGCCCCCCTAAAGCGCCTTTAATTGTCTAATACCTTTTCCCCCTCATCTGTAAATACAGCTTTAATCCTCTAAGTCTTGCAGCAGAATCTGCATTTGATTTATATATGATTTTAAAAACATTTAAAAACCCCACTTCTTGACAATAACTCCCTCTATGCAAGAGTGGTCAATCCTTCTGACAGCTAACAAGAATAACTGCACACATACACTGGGATATCTACACAAAAGATCTATCAGAAAGATCCTAGAAAAATGGTAAGACTGGTACAGGAACCCTAAAGTTTTACACAAAATGATGTATTTTCTGTTAAATAATATTTTTAAAAATCTGCTTTGAAATCTAATTCAGTGGTTTTGAGACTCATAAAGAAGCTTTTAGTAAGCTTTAATGATGAAGTTATATTCATTTGGAAAATTGTAATCCCAATTTAACATGCAAGATTGAGACCCTTTTCTTCCAGTGTCTCTTAAACAGTAAGTTCTGTTTTACTTAGCTTTGTTCCTTCATCTGAACTGTTTTCCTAAATAATCACAATTATCCTTTATCTAAATTGAGGGAAAAAAGCAACAGGGGATAGCATTAGAGTCAAAAACTTTCTCCACAAATTACTTCAAGTAAATATTGTTTTAGTTGACCTGTTTCAAATAAAAAGAGGACAACTCAGAAACAATTACAGTAAGACTTGGAAGCTTAGGTTTAGCATGTCCTTTGGAGGGGGAAACATCTGTCATACTTTTCAGCTTCTTTTTGGGGAAAAAAAAAAGAAGCATGAAACAAAGAATTAAGCCAATAGTCAAAAGGGTAACCAGTCCTACTGCACCTCCTGGAACCCTGGAGCCAACTTGTACAGATCCTGTGTGCTCAGCAATGAGCACCACCAGAATCAGCTTCTGAGCTCAGAATCCTTGGGTTAGGAGGCAGCATATCATGATTTATTAGCTGTGCTTCACATACATACACTCCCAGGGCATGGGAAGAACCAAAAGTAAAACTGTTACTGAAGCAGTTCTGCTGAAGCATTCCTGGAACCCTTTTTAGACTACAACATTCAGACCTATTCAAATACATCCTTTTAATTACACAACTGAAAGATTCAGAGCTGAATTTCCAGCTAACAGTTGCACGGCTACAAACCCCAATAAAACTGGCATTTTCCATTGCAGATATCCAGCAATCACACCAGAGCTGTGCCCCAGGAGCACACAAACCTGAGCCACAATCACAAGCAATCCTGCCCAGCTCACACACCTGCACAGTGCAGTTTGACACAAACTGCTTCTCAGTTGGCTTTTCCCAGCCTGCAATGTTTCCACTGGCCATCAGCTGCAGGGACACAGGGGAGATGTGCCTGTGTCCTTAAAAAAGCTCCCTGAACACACACACACACTGTAGGACCTCCTACAAAACACTAAGCAGTCTCCTGGAGTTTGGGGACAAAGAGGCTTATTCAGTGCAGTATCACAGAACAGGAGATCGATCCCAATCGCTCTGCAAGACTAGGATTTATCAACAATTTTACTACACTGACAGCAGAAGTCATTTTTTTTTCCAAACTGCATTTCTAATCAAAGTATGACTTCATAAAAATGACATCACACACTCAGTAGATGTTCTCTGAATTCAAAGACCTCTCCTAACTTCAGTGGCAATAATTTAGTGCATTTTTAACTTTGGCAAAAGCAACAGTGGTAAGAGCCACTGTGCTGGACTTGCTTCCATTTTGTGTGTTAACTGAAACTAAAGAACAGCTGCTATAGAAGACCATGTATTAGCAAGGGACAACTACTTCATCTATCAGAAGAATTTACAATTTATATTGAAGACATTTTTCAATTAACATGAGCACCTTTAACATGTCAGGTTCAGAGAGAACCAAAGCTCAGCCCAGTACTGCCAGATCTAGAGGAAACACAAGAAAACTCCATCTTGAGTTATTATTTTTCATCGCAATTCTTTTTTTACTGTCAACATCTACTTCTCCAAAGGGTCATTTTCTTAAAAAAAAACCCCAAACCAAGAAATCCACAACTGAAAATCAAAAAAAGGAGGACAAAAATCTCTGAATTGTGAGTACCAGAGTAGCATTCCTTTTTAATACAAGGATAGTTGCAAGAAAGTATTGAGAGCATGGTTTCCTAAACACCACTTCTGGTGCCCAAGTGTATTGTTTCACTCTGGCTTTTTCTTTTTCTTTTCTTCCCCCCCCCCCCCTTTTTTTTTTTTTTTTTTACATAGTTTTAAATTTTCAGCAATTAAATTTCAGAATCTGCCATTTTGGAGGAAATATAGTGAACTTTATGGTTAAAACTTTTGTTAGCACATACTAGTATTTTTTCTTAATTCTGTTCCATGCATTACAAAGGAGATGTACTCCATAGTGAAGGCTTTGAACTCTAGGGAGGCAAATGGAGGGCAAGAGGTCTGGGAACCATTTCTGAAGGTTTCACAAAGGTAACTGGAAAAACAGCCTCATTCAAAGCTCATAAATTTTGTTCTAATTTAAGGTGAGTGTACAGAAATACCTCACTTGTGTACATACACTGGGCACAAGGAAATGAAACCTCAGGGCTTTCTCCCGTAGTGACAAATCTCCTGTTGAATGCAGACTTCAAAAGAAGTCTCTGGTGAGGAAAAAGCATATTTATTTGCCATGAAATTCAGAAGGAGAGTGTGTTTATATGGTATTTGATTGTGTTGGTCCCGTTCTAAAGCAATCAAGCAAACAGTTGCCAGGCAGCTTCCAACAAACTAACTTGTCACAGAAAGTCTTGTTTAACCTTATGTAGTCTCACTGAAGGAGGGACACAGATACTAAACTAGACAGTCCTTCTGCCTGTAGTTAGAGAATAGCCCAAGAGTCCATCTCAAACCAGTCACCAAGTTCCACTCTGATCCACTAGTAAAAGAGGTTTTTAAGTCATTCTCTCAGAACAACTTCAGCGTAATGGCCGTAAATCTAAGCACCTAACACAGGTATGACAAACAGCACGGCTAATGCCAGTAGATGAGCAGCTAAAGATGGATCCAGCCCTAAAAGATGTGCAGTGGAGTGAGCACATCTGCCCTTCCTCCACCTCCCCATTCCCACATGTCAGGAGCCACAATGACGGAGGTGCAGGAACTGCTCCCCTGCTCTTGTTTGCCTCTCTCCTCAGAGCTTCCAAGACTGGCATTATTCTGGTTAGCAGAGGCAGTGCAAGAGGTGATTAGGATATATATGCTAATTACTAAAAATGAGATTCAACCTTTATCAAATCAGAGAATGCCGCCCTGAGCAAATGTTAGTGAAGTGGTCCTTAGTCTCTTCCAGTAAATCTATTCCCTGAAGTGCCAAAGCATTTCAAACCCATTAAACAACCTTGCAGCAGTGACAGTCTCCAGTTAATACCAGAGAAAGATTTTGTGATCACCCAACTCCTCCAGACTGACACTAATGCTCATCTTCTGACACTGCATGTTTTTACTGGAATCAGTAATAAAAAGACTCTTTAACAAATACACCAACCCTGGGGAGTGTCACCTATTTAACAATTTTCACTAAACCGTGGAAGGAAAGGCACCAAACCAAGGCAAGACAAGCCCTGCTTCTCCCCCCAGGTGCAATGAGCAGCTGTCAGGGAGCAGACCCCCAAATCCCACTCCAGCCCCGCGGTGTGTGCCATCCCTCTGCCGTTTCCCTGGTAACCACAGAGCCACCAAGGAGGAATCACACGCTACAGAGAGAAACAAAGATTGCTGCAGCCCTTCGACTCCCCCTCCTCTCCATCACTCCTGAATTATTAAAAGTGGCACAGCGATGCCACGGCTGGAAAGCAGCAGCACAACCACGGCCATTCGGGTGTTCGCTGTTCATCTGCTCCTTGGCTGCCAGAACATGTGGGGATCGAGCGTGCCAGATGGACACAGGAGAGGTGCCACTGCCAAGAGGAGCTTGCCACAGCATGACAAACAACTAATATGGTAAAAGCACAACGCAGTGAACGAGGTGGGGCTCAAACATTAGAAGGGCACAGAGCTCAGCAGTTATGCTCTACCACGAACATCCTCAGAACTGCTCTTGCTCAGCTTGGTTACTGCTCCTCCTCTGTCCTCCCCTACTGTCCCCACTTGAGAACATCTTTATTTTTTCCTATTAGAGAAAATGCTATTCCTTGGGTTTAACTGCATCTGCAACCTCTGATATTCCGTGACAACAACTTCCTCTCTTTTACCTTCCATACATCAACCACATCCTCAGCAAAATGCTTAACACTAACATAAAATAAATATTACAGGCCAGTATGCCTAGTGAGGAGGTTAAAGCATCCAACCACTCCCAGACAGCCCACCTGCTCTCCCCTGCTTGCTGCCCTGATGAGAGGGGGTGACTCTGCCAGAAACACCAGTTGTGAGTGCCAGACAATTTCTGTTCAAACGAGATGCTTTTCCACAGTGTCCTGTGGATTTGTTAAACCATCTTTGTTAAGTGAAGAGCACAGTTTAGAGGGCTCCTAATGAGGTGCTGGGGACATAAATCTCAGTGCCACCAGCGTGGCAAGGACACTGGTAAGTTCTGTGTTTTAGTAACGAGCACAGAATATGGAGCTGAGTTATTTGGGCACACTAAAACATTCATTGCTGCTGGTTAGGTAACAGTCACATGCCAGGGAATGACATATGGAAAATAAGGGCAGCTCAGTAAAGCCATTCCCTGGAACTGTCCTTGTGCCTAAGACCAGGGCAGGACTTAAGTCGTTTTTGGAAAATTTCTATCAAACTACCTATCTTCAGCCGCCTTGTCCCTTCAGCACGTCTGCTGCTCCCTGCCTGCAACTAAGCCCCTCTGACAGGAGGCTGCTCTCAAAGTGAGCAAAGCACAGCTGAGGAATTCCTGAGAGGAACAAACAACACAGAATAGTAAGAGTAGTTCCAACACACCTGCCCGGAATAACAAACAAGGAGAAGGTATTTCCAAGAAGAAAATTTTCCAAGTCATCAAAGGAATTTGGCAGTTGAAGATGGGATGTTTCCCATTCTTACAGATGGAATTTATTTTCCTGCAATGGGCACTTGAAGTGATGTTGCTACACAAAGGGGGAAGAGAGAATGACTTAATTAGGTTTATTTATATGTATTTTGTTCTGGATAAAAATTATATTAATTCTATATCCTAGGTAGTGGTTTCTTGGAAACAGGGTGCTCTCCCTTCTGCCTTTCAGGAGATCCAGGGAACCGATCTTTCCCTACCACAGCCTCGGAGGTAACTTCATACAGTTAATTCTACTTATTCCAGTGCAAAACTCCATCAGAAATCAGGCCCTGTACCCTCTCGTATGAGGAGATTAGTCATGCCCAGAGCAAGCAATGCAGAAGGTTAGTGGAAAAGCACCACCTCTGGTGTGAAGGGGAAGAAGATAACAGCATCCTGCTGGTTTGCAAAACTGAGGAGGAAAAAGGCATTAGCAAGGTTGGGGAGGACAGTTTGGTTCTGCAAGGCATGGTCCACGCTGTGATAGTCACTCATGGTCTCTCTACGTCACACCCCACAGGACGGTGGCCACAGGCACAGCTCCCAGAATTGGTTTGTATCTACAACTGCTCCCAATTAAGAGCCTTGTAAAAGGAAATTTTCAACCGCTGACCCATTAAAGCAATTTTAACAGAGCCTCAAACAACGTTGTATCAGAGCATTTTTTTAAGTAGCTCATACACGTAATTAACTGCAGCTAAGTAACTATAGGCAAGTTGAACACCTTTTCCTCCACATCTGTGCTTAGGTCATTGTTGCAGGACGATTCAATACCTGAATTCAATAGCAATAAAAGGTATACAAAAGGATCAAAATATAAGATAAGATGAACTGCCAGTTTCTAATCAGGTATGAGAATACCATATCTGTTACTGCTCTTACATTAATAATTACTTCTTTTGTGAGGGATGGGGGTAGTTTGAGTAGATGCTCTTTTAGCACTTATGCCACTAAAACAACTTGGAGGTTACAATGCAAGTACAGAATTCAGGATGTGGCATAATGGGTCGCTTCTTTCCCTGTGGATGTTCCACTACGTAGTTCAGTCAGTGAGATTCATAAGAAACCAAGTTCAGACTCACAAAAATAAGATTTATGAACCCTAAAGGAAGGCTGAAAAGAGTAACAGAGGATCAACTGCAAAAGCACAGAACATTAAAGAGTTCAAAACAAAGGGATTATGAATTATCTTTCCTGCCCTTTGTAAGCCAAATCTTATGTTTTTGGCATTCACTCCAATTTGTCTCTCAAATCACCTACTAGGTATTGTAACCCTGGGAAAAAGGTTTTGGAGTTCCTCACTTTGAAGCAGCCCAGATGCAAGATCAATACAAACACTCACTGGATGTTTACTGGCATGAAAGACACACCTAAAAATATTTCTGTAATGTTAAAAGGTCAGTTTTCACTAAAGACCTAGATTTACTTGCAAAGTCTCTGCTGTATCCAGAGGGCCCCTTTCAAGAGCAATTCAAGACAATGTTTTAAGATTATGTTACATAAGCTGCTGTTTCTCTTCTACTCCGTTTATCCATACCAACTTTGAAATGCACCATCCTTCCTGTTCTAGAGATGTAAAGGGTGTTTCTCTGTTTCAGGAACTAAGTATTCTTAAAAATACTCATATAGGTGAGGTAACATCCCCAGCTTCAAATCCAGCCATGAGGAACCTACCAATTTACTGACATTTAACAATCTAATTTCCAGAGAATTTAACCTAACAGGTACCACCTTTCATCCCTCTTGAGAAAGCTTCCTGGCTTTTAAAGAGAAGAATTCAAAGTT